>NW_025920124.1:700771-850742 GCF_902686445.1 Sciurus carolinensis | reverse complement strand
AGAAAGCACGACACAGGAATCTTCCTTCAGCAGTTTAATAAGGACCTTAATATTATAAAACCATGGTTTTTCTTCTTCTACCTCTTGAGCTGAATTCATACACTTTTATACTCTTGCAATAGCCAATCTACTCCTGCCACTTGGCCTATGTTCATAGGTGCTCCCATTTGCAACAGTTAGCTTAACCAAATATGGGCTTGTTTACCTAGAAAGCACTTCAGGAAACCAGCGCCATCTTATCATGGTGGTGAGGCGGCTCGCCACAGGCCAGTGGTGCCCCAATGAGCTAGATGCAGAGCTGTGACTTGAACCTGTCTCTATCTGGTTGAAGAACATCCCATCCAGCATCTAACTGGTGCCCTCTGCAATAATCCATGGTCCCTGAAGCCAGATTTTTCACTCTTCTCTCTGCAAAACCATCAATGTGGTCATTGGGTGCATGGTATTAGGTGCTATCCTTACAAAATCAGCTAAATTAATCTGAAATGCTTTGGGTGTTGAATGATTTTCCCATTTTTATGCCACTTCACCAACTTACTATGGCTTATGTTGGTGAGCGATGCTTTGCAGTGCCCGGAGGAAAATTTTGAACTCCTTGTTAATTTCCCTGGTTTTCTCTCTCACTTTTCATTTTGCCCAGAGACTGCTTTGGTTTGAAACAAAGGTAGCATGTCATTTTATTCCATCCTAAGTTGCTGAAAAATCCACATTCACTGCATGCCCGGACTCCTCTTTTGTGATCAATCCTGCCCTGCTCTGCTGATAATGCACAGATGGGCTCCCTCTCTTTCTGTGGCTTAGAATATTCAGAGATGCATCTCTTCATCTTTTTACCATCTTCCTTCCTTACCAGATAGTATTCTGAGCTGATCAAAGGTGCTTTATTCAAGTGTCAAAAGTGTTTCCAGGGGTGCTAAACTCCAGGAAATTCAATGTTTCACAGATTCAATATATGTATAATGTATAGATAAACAGAAAGAGGTTGCCAGGAGTTTGATGAACACTAAGGCATTTGTAAATGCTCCCAGTTCAGGGTTTCAGTTTGAAAGGCCAGTTTCCAGGTGGCTGCAGAAAGTGTTGCTGTTTCCCCATTTGATCCTTCCATAAAATCACAGCAATGTTGAATATTTTACATGATCATCAACAACAAGTAATGAAGTGCAAATATTCCTTTGAAACACTTCCACTGACTTCTTGAAGTTCATTTTTGTTTCCTTTTCTTTTTTTTAAAGTAATTTTTATGCACCTGTCACATCTTAGCTTTTTATATAAAATGCTCTGCATGAGAAGCCTTCAGAGGGATGATCCTACCCATCAACGAATATAAAGAAATGTATTTTAGCCCAGGGTATCCATTAGTCTCAATAATACCCCTTAAAAGCTTTATGAAAATTATATTCCACATCAAGATCACAAGCCTGAATCACCTCCAACAAGCATATGTACAGTTGCATCTAGATACTTCTGAATATATTGCAAAGGACTGAATTATTCAGAAGTCAAGTGGTACACTGCTTCACCCTCTGAACATCAAATGCTTTTTAAAAAGCTTTCTCCTCAAAGTGTGGCTCTAGGAGGTAAAAATTTTATATCTAATGAATTAAGTGCAATCCTTTGTGAAAATAAGTGGGTACTTCACAGAAACTGTCCAAGTTCTTCACTTCCACTATGAAAAAGTCCTTAAAATAAATGCAGTTATATCTACATTAGTTGCTTGAATCATTTCCATTGTTTCCCTAACATGTTGTATCTGGTCAGTACAGGATGTAGAGGCATTGTGTTTTAAAGATGCCTTTTGTTAGACACGTCTTTCAAATTTTGAGTAATTTTTACTGCTTCATATTACATTCACCATCCATCCATCCATTCATCCATTTTCCCACCCATCCAACTATCACTAATCCACTCAACCATCCATCTAACCATCTACCCATCCTTCCATCCTACCATCCATCCATCCACCCACCCAGCCACCTGTCCACCAATCCACTCACCCACCCATCCATCCACCCATTCACCCATCCATCCATCCTTGCATCCAAGCTTATTTCCTGAGAACCCCCAAAATGGGGCAAACCCCACCTGCATGTAAGAGGCCTACTCCTATTGGAGGAAAGTTCTTGCAGTCTACCTGAGTCTTCACTTGCCTAGTGTAAACATCCCTAGTTTATTCAACTACTTTCATATTTTTTTCAAGAACCAGCTCAGAGCCAGTTCTCTTTCTCCAATGTCCCCAGAATTCTTACTGTACCTACAGCAACTCTTTTTCTGACACCCTTTATATGCCTGTCAGTCACAGGCTGTATCAATTAGAAATAGCCCCAGCTGAAGAGGACAAGATATCCAAAGAGTACTGCTTTAAACCGTATGCCCCTCTATTTACTTAAAGCTATGGAGGTCTTCAGTTCAGGGTTAGTATGGCAACAAATATGCCATAAATACACAAGGTCTTTCATGCTTTCTTCTGTTTTTGTGAATTAATTTGACTTCTCTTCACAATCATTACTGCAAAAAAGACCCACAGAACAGAAAGTATATGCTCACAGAACAGAAAGCAGAGAAAAGGAATGGTGCAAGGTTGTTGTCTTCTTATTCCATCCATTTTACTAGGAATCTCACATTCACCTGGAGCTCCTTTTATTTTCCTGTGGTCACTCCTTGCTGTGGAAGAAAGGAAAAGTGAGTGATTGCCTACCTTGGGCTGGGACTGCTGCTGATGAAGAATATGGGTCGGTCAGGGAGGAATGTGGATTGGCTGCTGTGTGGGGAACAAACCGTGCCTGCTGCTCATTGGAGTGTGAGTGTCCTGTGGGCAGAAACCCTCTCATTCACTTCAGTGTCCTGGATTCCAAGAAAGAACCCAGTGCAGTTTTGACAAATGAAAGGAGAGATCAACTTGAATGGATAAACAAAGGAGTAAACAAAGTCATCATGTTCTATTCCTTTACGAGTTTGTGTATTATCCTGTCTACACCCACCTTGGCACTGGAAAGGAGCAAGCACTGTAGAGGTGGTCTTATCCACACAGAGTCAGTAGAAGTGTCACCTGCTCAGTCCTGATGTCATTCATCTCGCGTAAAACCAAACAATGAGCTAATGTTTGAGCCAGACTTCACTTTTGACTCATTTTACACCATTTCACAGAACGAACACTATGTGGTTTTAGTGCAGAATGATGCCAAGTCCCCATCCTAGGGTTTTTTTTGTCCTGATTGGTCTCATCTTGTCAGAATCACTCTTCTTCACATTTCCATAGATATTCATTTGCTCTTCTTATGTCATCTGTGTCTTTATTCAACAGATTTACAGCAAGGTAGATGAGGAAAGTGCTTCAAGGGCCACTAGACACATATGTACTAGTTTTTTAGGGATGCTGTAACAAAATACCAGAGACTTTGCAACTTAAACCGCAGAAATAAACTGTCTCACAGTTCTGGAGGCCAGAGTTCAAGATGAAGATGTTGGTAGCACAGATGGGTAAACCTGTAATGGGCCTCTCACCTAATATCTAATGGTTTGCTGGAAATCTTTGGTGTTCCTTGGTTTAGAGAGGGATTCCCCAAACCTCTGCCTTCATTTTCATATAGAATTCTCCCTGAGTGTGTATCTGTGTTCAAACTTTCCCTTTGACTGAGGATAGCAGTTATGTTTGATAAGGGTCCACAGTAGTGACCTTATTTTAAATTGATTACCTCTATAAAACCCCATCTCCATGGGTCACACTCTGATGTACTGGGGTTAGGAATTCAATATTTAAGCTTTGGGGGCCTGCAATTCAGCCCATAACACATTCACCAGTCTAAAATGGTCCATTGAAAAATATACTTGGGGATGTTTGAATGGCATAGGCCACAGAGGAAAGCTGCACAAATCATGGAGCTGGGTGACCTGGATTCAACCACCTCTTCCCCTTATCAGCAGCACATCCTTGATTGGTTTCATCCCTTAACTCTGCCAAAGGTGGAAGTTATGTTATTAGAAATGATTATTTAAGAATCGATCTGGAGTGGTCATCTCTACACATTTAAAACACTTATTTATTTTGCCCTCAAATTATTTTCCATCATTTAGTTACTTCTCATGTACATTAATCCATAGGTTTGGAAGTCCATATATTTTCTTCTACTCATTCACAATCTGTCTCAGTCTGTTTTACATTCCTATAATGATATACTTGAGCCTGGGTGACTTTATAAGGAAAAGAGGTCCACATATAAACACCATAGTGGGTTTAAGTTATTTTCATTCTTAATATCTCACAGTGGGGATTGAATTTGAGCACTTGAAGCCTTCAGGAGTACACTAAAGCCATATCCAAACTGTGCCAGAAGTCATCACATATGCAGGCATGTACATGTGAGTGTGTATACACACTCACACACTGACACTCACACATACCTCTTCTTAACAGGAGCTTTATCTTTTCATATTAGTGTCTTCAGACCATTCTCTATATTCTCATTGATTCTAAAATCTCATTTTCAAATTGAATTCTCTTCATGAAGAAAGGAAGAAAACCAATGAGTATTGAGCACACACTGGACGTGGACATGCTAAAGGGAATGGTTCTCTGATGCTGTGAGTACCTTAAGGTGACAGAACTGGCAAATATCAGACAGAGAACGTGACCACCTTGGTGAATTTAGAATGTGGAGTGTTTTTTCACTGTTGTTCAGAATCCAACTACAATAAGTTTTGTTCAGATCGTCTGTGTTCCAGGAAATTGGGGGAGATTCTTTCCCTGTCACACTGGGTTTTCTGTCCCAGTGTTTCTAAGGTCTCCAGTGGCACTGAACATGTGTGCAGGGAGTAGAGTGAGGTTGAAGTGTCTGGTGAGGACTTTAGCTTCACAATGACACCAGTTTGATTTGGGAGAGAAAAAAAATTCTTAAATTTATTTGTGACTCATTTATGTATATGAATTGAGAATGATTTGGCCAGCTCTAATCCTGATTTTTATGCAGGTTGACAAATGGAAGAAAACAAAACACAAAGACCATGAAGCAGCTTCTCCAAGCCTCTAGTTTCATGGCAACACAGAGTTGCAGTGGTTTGCCCTGCCCATACATTGCAGGGATTACAGGGTGGGATGGCAAAGTGGCTTTCTGAGAAATGAGATGCTGCTAATTTTATTATTTCTAATATTGCCACCCTGCCAGGAATTGCTTTAAAGTTATCCTGAATCCTGACATGGGAGGGGGTGGACTTGTCCATAGCTACCAAGTGATGTGGAAGCCTCTGCACTTGCACATCACCCATTTGGATTGCTGGCTCAGGCATGGCAGCACCAACCATAGTATTTAATAAGGGCGCAGCTGTCCTGGTTGCCACACAGCAGAAACAGGAGCAGCCTGGCTCTCAAAGCTCAGAACAACAAAGGCTGACAGTGCTAGGCTGAGACTCCAGGTGTGTCACGGTGAGCACAGATAATAGTGTGACTTACAAAGGGTACATGCTTCCTTCCAATATGAGTGCAGTCAGTGTGACAGGCAGGTCAAGAGATGTTTCCCAAATTTACATGCAATTCATGTGTGTGTGCACTGGCTCAGGTCCATAGTTTGTGAGTAGCAGAGTCAAGATTCTAATGCAGATCCTAGGAATATTCTGTCTCTGATTCTTGTACTCCACACATGTACCTTCCCACATATTTTACAACTACTATTTTTAAGTATATCATAGAATGGTAGGATTTCAAAACACCAAGTCACCTTGGAGCCTGACTCCAATACCTTAATGCACTTACAAAGAACTGGAGCTTCCTGTGACATCCAATGCAGTACAATTGTGACATATATAGACCTAGAACCTAAGGGACCTGACAGGTCCTAAGGGAACTTGAATCAGGAATATATGGGTTTCCTTAGGTTTCTTTTCCTAATTAAAGTGTTTTTCATTTCCATTTTGGTTTTTGTGCCAGTTAGATGTAGCAATTTCTGCTAAAATAGGAAGATTCCCTTTGAGAGTTGGGAAAATGGGGTAGTGTCATTGGAAACAGGAGGGAAGGATATGAATTCAGCTTGCTTTTTATTTGTAAAGAATTGACTTGTTTTTCCAAACTTGGAAAAATCCACTTCAGAGTAAAAGCAAAGCCTGAATATAGCCTTTCCCACAACAAAGTCATGGTGCATCCAAACTATGCAAGTCTGCAAGTTCCAACTACAGGGAACAAGAATGCTAAGACTCGTCTGGAACCTGAAATGTAGATCTACATGCAAGGTGCAAAACTCTGAGAAAACTTAGTTTAGACCCACAGAGCATTGATACATGTTTGGTTGAAACTGACTCTTTTGGCATCCTTCTTAAAAGGAACTGAACAGAAACAAAAAGTCCTAGAAAGTTTTGTGTCCAGCAACTTTACTCAAAAGAAGAAATAATAAAAGTTCTCACACACACGTGTTTATGTTCATATGTTTAAAACAGACCAGAAGGATAAATACATGGTTTCATTTTTTTTTCAAACCAGTAAATCAATTTGTATTTTTTTTGAGCCATGAGAATACTATCACAAGATTAATAAAGCTCATTGCCCTGCCTTGGAGGAACTCTGAATCCATCTGGGAAAATGGGGAAGTAAGGAATGAAAATCCACTAGAGGAAGAGTTCTAAACCATTTACTTGAAAACATTTGTGGGGCTGGGGAGTAGATTCTGCAATAGTTGACCAGGAAAGTAGCTCCAGGAAGACCTGGTGGCCGGTGAAGATAGAGAATGACACTCCAGAGAGAAAAATGGGGATGAGCAGAACCTGGATGGAAGCATGGACTAGCGGGGCTTACTCAGTGAACATGACTGTCATGCAGCCCAGGCAGCAAGGGGCGAGAGCAAGGCGAGCTGGGCAGGAGGGATTTTGGCATAGCACAGTGAGAGGCTAAGGGGCCTGGTGGAGTCACTGGAACTCTCCTGGACACCACACAATGGGGGACTGATGTGTCCAGATGTACATCCCAGGAGACTTTCCAACCTGTAGCAAAGGGGAAGGAGTTCCTAGGAGAGGACAGCATGGAAGCATATAGTAGTACGTGACTTGACCCCAGGCAGCATTTAAGAGGAATACTAACTGTGGCTCCATGGTGGCAGAGGCAATGCCAATCCCACCACTTCTGCTGTCCAGGACAGAACATAGGAGGTGGTGTATGGAAGGCTTTGTTGGCCAGGTTGAGAATGCATGACAAATGAATAAGAAGTCTGTGTGACTGGACGCTTCCAGAGCCCCGTGGCTGCACTTTTTACATACCCAGTTTCAAAATGCTCTGCAGGAATCAGCCATCCAGTCCGCTGAGGCCAGATGTCCTGGCTGTCTGGTCAAACACCACTTTCACCTCTTACCAAGAGGGGAGATTTAAGAAAGATATTTAACCTCTCACTTGCACACTCTCTTTAGCTTCGGTTCAAGGAGTAACAGTGGCACCTCTACCATTCACTAATTGAGGAAGTGGTAATAGTTACTGTGCAGAAAACTTTCATAAGGTTGGTGCACAGTCACTGTTGAATACGTGAACCTACTTAAAATAATAAAATACACACTTCCCATAAGAAAAACACATGGGGTCCATGAATTTTCTGCAGTCCAAAAAGCTAGTGTGCACAATCTAAGGTGGAGGTGGAGGGAAGAGTGTTGGACAAGGCTCAGGATACCTGTTCACCCTACCTGTTCATTGGTCAGGTGGTCATCTAACTGGTCATGACCGGTGGAATTCAGGCCCCTCGCCATATAAATCTGCAACACAAAATCACTCATTCTCTCTTAAATCATCTACCAAGGGAAGGGTGGAAAAGACAAGTACCAGGCAGAGAAGAGGTAGACCCACAGGTAGGGGAAGCCCAGGTCCTGGGGACCAATACAGAAGGTCAAGCAACCAGAGCCTTCTCTAGCATAGGCTGGAGAAGGAAATAGGAAATAAAGCTCTATGCTGCTAGACCACTGAGATTTTTGGTTCATGTCCCAAAGCAGGTAGTTTAGCTAGTGCATTCTAAATTATAGAAAGTACAACCAGAACTTAAACCTCCAGTTATAAAACTCCTGAGAAAAGAAATGTGTAACCTTTGGAAAGAAGATTACTCAAATAGAAAAAGGCCCACCCACAAGTACATGAACCAAGGAGAGTCAAGAGTCAAATCAGAAACATGACCTGCAGTGTCAGGACACAGGCTATGAAAAGACGGATTTGAAACTGAAAGTTAAAAACCTGGTGACTGAGTCTTGATGATTTGTGACATCACTATGAATGGTACCTTTAAAATTCAGTTTTCTGTGCCTTTCGTAAACTTGTTCCCAGAGTTTGTTAAATTTGTTTAATTGTAATCTTTGATTCATAGGTTCTTTTGGATATTCTATATATTTATTAAATTATGCTTTCTACAAATAATGACAATTTCTTCATTTTCATTCACAAACAACATACTTATTTTTCTTTTCCTACTACACTGGCTAGCACTTACAGTAAAATATCAAATAAAATTTGTGATTGGATGCATCTGCATCTTCTCTCTAATCTAACAGAGATTTTTCCAAATTCATTATTAAATATGTTAACTCTGGATTCATTTATTTATTTAAAGATATTGGTTATCAGATGTGGAAATGTTCCTTCATTCCTGTTTTCTAGGAGTTTTAATTATGAATGAAATAAAAAAATTTAAATACATTGTTCTTACTACTGAGAGAATAATATGACTTTTATATTTTTGCTTTGTTTTTGTTTAAGATTTTTTGATATTTAAATGTTGCATTCTTAGAATAATCTTCCCTTTTTTATCATGTCATCCCTTTTACATTTGTGAGATCTAAATTGCCAAAATATTCAAATTTCTAGTAATTTTGCTTTCTTCTACTGTTCTTTTCCAGTATTGATATCAAGATTTCATTGTTCTCATAATATGACTGGAAGAATTATTTTATTTTTTGCTCTTGCCTTTTGAAAAAACACTTTTTTGAAGGATCATACAGGCTCATGACGTATCTGAAAAATAGTTTGTCATTAAAAGTAGTAAGAGGTTTTAAAAAGACAGACAGACATAAAGACAGATGATATGGTATGGCATGATACAATATGATAAGATAAAACATGGTATGCTACCAAGATCTCCTAGAAGAAATAAAAATTAAAGTTCATATTCCAAAGTAAGTAAAGTTGCTAGAAAACAAAGGGAAGAAAAAGAACAATGCAGAAAGTTCTCCATTTCCTTCAAGTTACTTGGAACCTTGAAGTTTCCCAAGGACAAGACCAGGAAGTCCAGGCAGGAAAGAGACTTTGTAATCTCTAGCTAAGACTCTAGGGAGTCTCAAGGGCTGGGCTGGGTAACTCAGTGCCAGAGAGCTGGCCTATCATGTGTGAGGACCTGGGTTTGGTCTACAGAACTGTAAATCAATCAATCAAAGTGACAGAAAGAAATGTTTTGAAGATAATAATTTCCAAGTGGAAGGCAGATCTGAGTACTGATAATAATGATAATAGTAAATAATGTAGCCCATTGAACTATGATATTTGATTTTCTGTAATGAAAACAGCATACTATTTTTACCAAATTTCTAAATTAGCATGAAATTAAAATGCCAATGAGAGACAATGTTGTCAAATTTGGTGAAATCATAGCACTCAGATGTTACTGGTAATGTAAGCTGTCAAAGATGTTTTGGAAAGAAATATGAAAGTTCATTGTTAAGAAAAAATATATACAATAGTAGCCTTTGGAGTAGCATAACTGCTCCTGAGAATTTAAGTGAAGAAAATTATCCCAAATTTGAAAGTTCTCTATATTTAAAAATGATTCTTATGGCATCATTTATTAATAGCACCACTGCCACCACCAACAATAAAAACAGGAAACACAAAAGTATTCCACACTAGG
The DNA here is from genome assembly GCF_902686445.1 of Sciurus carolinensis. NCBI lineage: Eukaryota > Metazoa > Chordata > Mammalia > Rodentia > Sciuridae > Sciurus > Sciurus carolinensis. Next base: position 840,894 of record NW_025920124.1, on the reverse strand, counting down.
ACAAAGGGAACTAAATTTTGCCACAATAAGCAGAGTAAGTATGATTCACAACAATTAGCTGAATATTCAAAACAGCTACTATAGAGGATTTGTAATGTTCCCAACACAAGAAAATGATAAATGTCTGAGGTGACAGATATGCCAATTGCCCTGATATTTTCATTACACATTGAATGCATGTACTAAAATGTCATGCTGTACCCCAAAAACATGTACAAGTGCTCAGGGTCAATTAAAAATGAAAATATATTTTAAAATTATCTCACTTTGGTCTCTTGGGATATAAAGCACTGACTAGCATAACTAAGAAAACATGAAAAAGCTTAGTTGATAGGCTGCTTATAAATACAAGCATATTTCCACATCACTTCTCTACTGTGTAAAAATTATGTGTGGGGTTGAATAAAAATTAAAAGAGAACAAAAACAAATGAACATTATATAATGTGTCTGGAAAGTAGAATTTTCTCATTATATTTAGAGATGCATTAATGTTTTTATAATGATGTTTGTGTGATAAACTATCATACAAATGGCTATCATTTATTGAGTTCCCATATTACACTAAGCATTGTTCATGACTTATCCTCTTTAATTCTTACAATATGCTATGAGGGAGATACTGTTAAGATCCAACTTTTAATTAAGTTTTATTTTTATTTTCAAATGAATATATGTGGAAACATTGGAAAGAGAAAACATCATAACCATGTTTATCAAGAATGAAAGTAATACCCTGCCACTCCAATTCTTTTTAATATTTTAGGTATTTTTTCTTGTGACTCGCCCATAATTCAAAATCACATGTCAACATTAGTGATTTAAAATTTTCAGCTTTAGGTATGTATTTGTTAGAATTCAGGCATCATTTCAAAATGATTATTTAAAGAGATAAGTAAAATTGATAACCCCTTTGCCAAATCCATGAAGAAGAGTACAGAGAAAGCACAAGTTACTAAAATCAGGAATGAAAAGGGGATCATCATACATATTCCACACATTTAAAAGTTATAATGAAACAAGGTGTGTAGTTACAAGGCAATGTACATGAATATTTAGAGAAATAGGAAATATCTACTGGAAAACATGATTTATTAAGACAAAAGAAAAAAGGAATAGTAAATACCAATAGTACTTCATCTAGTAAGAAATTGAAAGTTTAATTAAGACCCTCTCGTAAAGAAAATTCAAGACCCAGGTGACTTTATTGGTGGATTCTATCAAGCATTTTGGGGATATAATATCGTGTTCCCCCATTTCTTGTTCTATTTTTGCCTTTTTTTTTTCACTTTGTTTTCCTAATAAACATTTTCCATGTTCATCTCCATCTCAGCACTTGTTTCTGGAGATCCAATCTGAAAAAAAGTAAATGCAGAAGAGTTTGCACAGTAGCTTTATTCATGGCAGCTAAGACCTAGAATCAAACCAAACTCTCTCAGAAGGAGACTGAAGGAATAGTGCTCGACCATCCCTGGGATGCATTACTGATGCATGTGACAACCCAGATGAACCTCGAAATCCATATGCTGGTCCCAAGATGGAACAAAAGAGCACATGTCATTTTATACCATTTATGTAATATTAGAGAATAAACAAGAAGAGTTCAGGGAAATAGACTTCAGAAGAGTGCCAAAAGTAGGGGTTCTTCTGGGACAATGGAACATTCCTTGCTTGATTCTGGAGGTGGTTGATGGCTGTGTTTACAAGTAAAATTCATCAATCTGTATATTTAATGTCATCTTCATTTAGTTGAATGTGTGTTATACCTCAATTTAAACAACAGCAACAAAATCATAACAAACATGACAGAATTCCTGGGAGAAAGACCATAAAATGAGAAGAACATACTTGCTGTGGTCTCCTTTGTCTTTAATCCATTCCTTGACCTTTGATAACATAGGACTGTAGACATAAGAGTCTGGATGAATGAAGAATCCATGAAAGATGATGAGGCATGAAGTTAGACATGCAGCTGAGGGGCAAGTGGGAGAGACTGAAGAGCATACCTCCACAGTTATTTTTGCATTAGGTAAAAGGGGTGCAAGAAGCAGGGGATAATGTCATATTTCCATGCCAGAACATTTATCTGTCATCCCTGGAGTGAAAATTTTTTGATAAGGAACATTTTCATTGGAGAATGGTAGCAAATGTCCAGGCAGGAAGAAGAGCAAGGTCCAGAATCTGACTCAAGGTTACAGTGTGTGTGTGTGTGTGTGTGTGTGTGTGTGTGTCTGTCTGTCTGTCTGTCTGTCTGCACACATGGGTGGGGGCAGTTATTCAGAGAGATGCTGCTAATAAAGAATTATTGGACATGGCTACTCATCAGCTTGCCAAAGCCCTGCATCCTCAGAAAAAAGATGCACAGACTCAACTCCTATCAAACTAATGGATAACCACAGAATTCATTTTATGAGTTTTATCTATTCTAAAGTGTCCTCTCAGGATAAGTGAGAATATTCTTCTGCTTTGCTTGTTTATCTAGTATCAATGGACTAAGTAATTGGAGCCAAAGCTCTCATTGAAAAGACTGAAGAAAGTTTGAAATTAGAATGTAAAAACAGATCTTATCAAGAAGAAAAAAACAAACAACCCAATTTTAAAATGGGCCAAAGACCTTAGCAGACATCTCAGTAAAGAAGATAAACAGATGGCAAATAAGCATATGAAAAGATGCCCACATCAGATGTCATCAGGGAAATGCAAACTAAGAAACAAGGAGACACCATTACACTTGCACTAGAATGGAAAATCTTAGAACAGGGACAACAAACAGCCAAGAATGTGGAGCAGCAGGAACTCTGTCATTACTGGTGGGAATGCAAAATGTTTGAGCCACTTTGGAGGGGAGCTTGGCATTTAGTTACAAACCTACAGCGGGCTGCCGTGGCAGCATATGCCTAGAATCCAGCAACTCTGGAGGCTAAGGCAAAAAAAAATCACAATTTCAAAGCCAGCCTCAGCAACTTAGCAAGGCCTAAGCAACTTAGTGAGACCCTGTCTCAAAATAAAAGAAATAAAAAGAAGTGGGGATGTGTCTTTATGGTTAGGCCCCCCGGGTTTAATCCTCGATACAAAAATAAACTACCTAACTAAACTAAATACACTCTTAGTGTAACATAGAGCAATCACATTTCTTGGTATTGACCCAGAGAAGTTGAAAACGTGTGTTGAATCAAAAAAATGTTCACAAATGTTTATTGCAGCTTGTTTGTAACCTACAAACATGGAAGCAGCCAGCATATCCTTCAGTAGGTAAGTGGAGAGATAAGCAGTGGTACATCCAGACAATGGGATAGTGTTTTGCCTTTAAAGCCACAAAGAAACAGAGTAAAATTAAATGCACATGACCAAGTCAAAGAAGTCAATCAGAAAAAGGTACAGAGTACATGATGATGGCATTCTGGAACTGTCCAAACTATGGAGACAGGAAAAAGGTGAGTGATTGCCAATGGTTGAGAGTGGGGGAGGTGGCCAGGACAAGACACTTAAGGGGAGTGAAAGTCCTCTATGATATCACAGTGATGAGCACCTGTCATTATACATTTGTTTAAATCCACAGAATGGACATTGCCAAGAGTGAACCCCAATATAAACTATACTTCTTCAGTGAACAGGATGTGTCAATATAAGTTCATCAATGAGAAGAATACTCAGGGGATATTGATAAAGTGGAGGCTATGATTATGTAGGTACAAAGGACAGATGGGAACTCTTGGTACTCTCCTCTCAATTTTGTTTTCAACCTAAAACTGATCTCAAACCTCATCTCAGGCATCAGAGCAAATGTTTCAGTAGGAAATGAACAAGCCAAGTTCACGTGAAGGCCTAGAATCCTGTCAGTGATGGACTTGCCTCTTTCCTGCACCATACTCTGGCCTGGCTGTAGTGACCAAGAAGCCTATCTGTGATTTCGGTGACTTTGATGACATTGTAGCTGGACTCAGGAGGAATTTCACCTGACAATGCAGCAGAGAAACCACCACAAAATCAAATCCAGTGCCTCGTAACAGTATATTCCCAGTTCTGAGTGCAGCACATGGGCGGGGACTGCTCAGTGTCTGACTGAGGGCTCTGGGTCTGTTCCCTGGAGATGATGTGTTTGAGCTGCTCTTCAAATGCCTGCCATCCTTCAGTCAGCTGCCCCCAGCAGCTTCCTATTCTCTCCTGGAGAAAGGAAGTATGTGACATTTTGTTGCTGACTCCCTACCACCTGCAGTGGCAAGTGCAAGCCACTGGCCAGCCCAGGCGTTTACTCACTTTAGGGACAGGCAGAGGCCAGAGACTTTCCTAGACAACACCCTGCTCACTTAAAATCTAAATGGAAAAGGCATAAAAATAAGGTTTTCAGCAGTATGGAGATTGCTCAGAAAACTTGGAATGGATCCACTATTTGACCCAGCTATCCCACTCCTCAGTTTACACCCAAAGGACTTAAAAATCAGCATACTACAGTGATGCAGCCACATCAATGTTCATAGCAGCTCAATTCACAATAGCTAAATTGTGGAACCAACCTAGATGCCCTTCCATTTATGAATGATTAAGAAACTGTGGTATATATACATGATGGAATATTACTCAGCAATAAAAAAGAATAAAATTATGACATTTGCTGGTAAGTGGATGAAGTTGGAAAATATCATGCTAAGTGAAATAGGCCACACCCAAAAAATTGTTTTCTCTGATTAGTGCATGACAATATATAACAAGGCGGGGTGGTGGGGGGAAGAGAAGAATGAAGGAACTTTGTATGGTATAGAGGAAAATGGGGTGGAAGGGGGTGGAGGACAGAAAGATAGTAGAAGGAAACAGTACTACCCTATGTATATGAATGACTACATGAAGGGTGTGAATCTACATTGTGTACAACCATAGAAGTGAAAAGTTGTACCCAATTTGTGTACAATGAATCAAAATGCAGTCTGTAAAAATAAAAAAAAAACATTTTAATAAAAAAAGGCTTTGAGAAGATAATCTTATTGGAGTCAAGAAAGAGAATAATTTCTTAAATATAAACTGAAATGGAAAAGAAAAAAGTAATGCCATTTTGTTCTGACCTGACCCCGTTGTATGCTTGCTTGTAACGTTTTCAACATAGACACAACTGTATCTGTGTTGACAGTATAGTAAGAACTTCCTGTAGGATAATGACCCTGGTGCATAACAAAATGACTCTGAAATGTATAATCAAAACAATTAACTCATGTAATCATAATATCTGTCTCAACAGGGTCTTTCTGACTTACCTGTGCTCATGTGTCCTTGTGGGTTTTGTGGTTTTTGCCTTTATAAACTCTGTACTTCCAAAATTCAGGTGCTGGGAGTTCTTTGAGGTGCTAGCCTGCGCCCAGGTGCCGCTTGCCTGGCATGATCATTGAAGGACCATTTTTCCCCTTTCAGTTTGTCTCAGCATGCATGGTCATTTGGAATTCTCATGAACTCTGTAACATACACAAAAGAGAGATTGATAACACAAAATGCAATAAAATTAAGAATTTCTGGTATTAAAAGATCTTTCTAAAGATGAAAAATGTAAGCCTCACAAAGAGAGAACATTTTCCACCCATAAAACAAATGAAGAACTTTTCCCCACCATCTATAAAGGTCTTTTACCAAGCAATAAAAAAGGTAGACAGCACAATTAGAAAAATTAAAATGTTGACAGATATTTGATTAAAGATAAAGTTCAGATGGTCAATAAAATAACCATATGATAGAACACTGAATCTCATTATTACTCAGGGAATTGCAAATTAAAACCAGAAAAGTATCATTATATACTTATCTAAATGACTAAAAGAAAAAATAAATGGCAGTTTCAAGTGCAGGTGGGGAAAGTGTCACTCACTGAAAGAGGAATAGGATATGGGAACAATCTCTTATATAATGACTTTTATAATGATTTTCCCAGCCCAATTCTAAGTACACACCCTGGAGAATTGAGCATTTGTTTCCCAGAAAGTATGCTTGGGAAAACTCAGTAAAGCTTGATTATCAATGATATAAAACAGGAACATCCCAGATGCCCATCAGTTGATGAATGTGCACATACACTATGTTCAAGAAATAGTACCCTATATAAAAAACAGAGACTAATAAAGTATAGTCCCATGCCACAGAGCATGTGAAATTTGCAAATGTAATAATGGATAGGTATAAAGTAATGCACGTTTCTGAGTCTTTCATAAGTTTTTTTTTTTTTTTAAAGACAAAGGCCAATGACCTGCTCATTTAGAAGATGAGGGAGGCACCTCTGGAGGCAGTGTTCTTGGCTTTAGCTCCATCATGTTCAGACAACTCTGTGTTTATGTTTTAGACTTTTCTTCCCTATAGGCATATTCTTTTTCTCAGTAAGACAATTTTTGAAAAGTATGGTATTGGTGATTGTGTTAATTTTTGGGAGGCGCTGCCACAGGTACCTGGGACTGGGTGGCGTACAAAATGGAAATATTTTTTCTCCCAGCTCTGGAGACTGGAAGTCCAATTCAAGATGTCATCAGAGTGGGCTTTTTCTGAAGCCTGTCTCTGGACATGTTTCTCCCTGAGTTCTCACCAAGTCATCTCCATGTGCCATGTGTGCTGTCTTTATCTGTGTCCCAATCTCATAAAGACATCTGTTATCACACCCTAAGGATCCCGTTTTACCTTATTTATCCTTTGAAGGACTTATCTCCAAATGTAGTACAACTCTGAGTTTCTGGGAAGTAGAACTTGAGCAAATGAGTTTGGGGACCCATAGTTCAGCCGGGAACAATACCTAAGCATTTCTCCAAGGAGAGTTCTCTCACCTGCTCTTCCAACACCATGCTCTGCTGAAGGGGACTTCTTGGGTAGCATCAGAGTGGCTCACAGTTACACATGTTTACTAGATGCCAGGCACTGCTCCACATGTGTCACCTGCAATAGGTCCTGTAACATCATCAGCAAAGTAGGCACTTTGATTAGTCCCATTCCACGGATGATGGCACTGATGCAGAGAGGTTTTCATTATTATGGTTGATAAGACAAATGCAAATGGTCAGCCTCCAAGATCTTTTCCCAACCCCTCTACCCTCTGCTCAGTGTCCAGGTATGAATCCAGGTGGAAGAAGGACTTCCAAAGGAAATTGTGTGTGTGTGTGTGTGTGTGTGTGTGTGTGTGTGTGTATGTGCGTGTGCATGTACGTGTGGTGGGGATAGAGACAAAGACAGACAGAGGAGAGTAACTAAGAGAGAAATTCAGTATAGAAGCAGGAGGGATTGGAAAGTTCTGGGAGCTTTGTTATGCTTTGTAGGGTATTTTGCTATACTGCAGTTTATTTGCTAAAATATTCCCATGGAATGTCTTCACAGGGTGTCTGTAAGCTCACACATTGCTTTTGAAACTTTTCTCACAGGTTTGTTGTCTCTTAGGAAGTTTCCCCCAGAGGGCAGGAGAAACCTGCATAAAACGGAAAGCATTGCTCATCATTTCAGGCAATCTGTGTCTCCAGGGTCACATAGTGTTGGGAATTTGTTTTACTTCTTTGGGATCTAGTCATATAATTCCCAAATATACCTAATACTACTTTTAACAGCCTATGAAGTTTAAGACTTACTAAAACTTGGAACCTTATTAGTTTTCCCAAAACCACATTTAAATGACAACTCTTCCCATTTACCAATATTCAAAGGAGGAACTTACCAATACTCAGAACTTGAACCACTGAGGCTTCATCAAAAGCAGACACAGGAATATATAGGCACTAAAGGAGCTGCAATTATATTCCTCCTGGAGCAAAACTGTGTCTTCTATTTAAATCAAGTACAAAAATAAATAAATACATGAACAAATGCAGTTTGGGTTAGATTTTATTGAAGTACCATTTGACAATGCACCTCATTAGTTTGTGATTGGCAGCCTGGGGACTGTGTAATACGATGGCCCTAGTGAAATGATTTTAATATTTATTTGACCCCTTGGAAAACATTCTCTAACATTATTAGATATTCTTTTTTTGTTGTTGTTTTGCTTTTGTTTTCCAACAAAGTCACTCTTATTTAACTATAAGAAATTACTCTTTATTAATTAAATCACCAGGAATTTTTAGGACAAAATTTAACATTTTAATGACCACCACATCCTGGGCTCTAGGACTTGCTCTGCCTTTCCCAATTCTTAGTGGGTTTTAGAGGGAAAGACATCATTAACAAAGACGAAGTCAGATGGTTGCAGGTCCTCCTTTCCCAGTCATTGGACAAGCTGCTCAATTCTTGTCCAGAGAAGGAAAGAGCCAGTTCCTCATAAAAATCTAATAAAGAATTTGACATTGTATTATAAGATCTCTCTTAACAACTTAGATTTATCAACAATTTTGGTCCAAACTCATTGCTGCTGCTGCTTCTTTTCTTCTTCTTTATATTTTAATTTTGCAATTTACTTTTTGAGTATGTAATTTTAGTAGTCTCATTCCCTGTGCAGAAATGAATTAAACCAGTGCAAAGAAAAAACCCTCAAACTGGAACAGACTCATCTTGCTTTGGAAAGGTTCTTCCTGCTCCTCCTACACCCAAGAGATGAACACATGTCCTCCCAAAGTCCAAAGTGTTACTTTTGGCCTTGGAATGTACATAAAGGCAGTTACTCATGGGCTGATTCAAATCACCAAGAAAGGGCTGCTAGAACCACTATGTAGGTAGCCTTCTTTAGAAGTTTCTTAAAATCGACTCCTGAGAATCGTCCATGATTTTATATAAACGTTCTAAGTTCCCAACAACTTCTGCTATTCCATTTCAGGAGTTAGGCTCAGAGGAGGCATTGGAATTATCAGGAACAAGAGCACCAGCAGTGACCCCACGAGGTAGAACTTCAATAACTCCAGGCTTGACAATGATATGGGCCGTTTGGTTTCCCTTTTCCACAATGCCGACGATCCATGCTTGGTAACCCTCTCCATACTTGGAAGATTTGATTTCAGAGCAAAATTGAGCTGCTTGTTCTCTTGGCAGGCAAATTAGTAATCCCCCAGAGGTTTCAGCTAATGTTCCTTGAAGTAGTCCAAACCTCGGGCTGTCCTTGCTGATGGCAGTCATCTTGGCAATGATCAGCAGATTATGAATGACAAAGGACACCTCATTTCTTTGCTGTTTTGTGAGGTTCTGAGAGTGCCCTAAAATGCCAAAGCCTGTGATATCGGTGGCTGCATGGGCATTAAAAGTATGCATTAATCTAGCAGCAGTTCTATTCAGGGTAGCCATATTGAACATTGCTTCCTGATAGGCCAGTTCTACCTCTTCTCTGGGGATCACCATTTTTATCTTATTCCACCTTTCAGGATTATCCAGCCATTGGTGGGCATTAGCGGCCACTTGAGTGCCTAATGGTTTGGTTAACATGAGCACATTCCCTACAACTGCATTGTCAGGCATTATGAATTCATTTGGCTGACACACCACTGTGGCAACTCCACGATGAAAATCCAAGGGTTGACCACTGTTTGTTCACCTGTCACTGCTGTGCCTCCCTCCTCAGCAGCACTCCAAAAACCTTTGATCATGAGTGGTGTTACCTTTTCTAGTTCCTCCTCATTCATACTCTGGCTGACACTGGGTAACATTAACATGTTGTCACATTCAGTAATGCCCATGGTGTAGAGGTCACTCAGCACATTAGCACAAGCTATATGCCCCATCATGTAGGGATCTTCCACCAAGGGGTAAAAGAAGCCTGTGGTCTGCACCAGTGATAGGCCTCTGTGCCTCAGGGGGATGACGCAGGATCCATTCCAATGCTCAAGAATGGAAAGGTTGGGCTGGGGCCTGCCCCGGAGGTCAGGCAAGCTTCCTGGGCTGCCTCTTCCTGGCCTCCGACCAGGCCCCATTTGGGTTGGGGCCACACGTCAGGTACCGTCAGTCCAGCCAGGAGTTTGAGCAGCATCTCCTGGGGGACCTTGCAGCTTCAGCCCTTCATGCCAGAGAAGCTGGTCAGCTGCCAGCTCGGGCTGAGGCCCAACGTCTAGGGATCGAAGGGCCAGTAGCTTGAAAAGCCCCGGCCGAGAGACAAGCCCGCCGGCCCGAGGAGCCTTCCGCAGCCGGCCACAGATGCCGCAATGGCCTCTCCGCAGGCGCCCGCAGCGGCCTCCGCCATCGCGCCGGCCTGGCAGATAGAGGAGGGAGGGGTGGGAAAAAGAGGAGATGGTCCTTTTATTTTCTATTCAGGTTAATTTGAAGTAACAGTCAGACATTACCAGAAGAGCTTCTCCAAGCAGGTCTCGTGCCACAAAACTCACTGTTCACGCCGCCTTCCGGGCCTCCCTTTTAGATATTCTTTAACATTATTAGATATTCTGATTCTCTAACATTATTAGATATTCTTAGAGTGTCTGACACCCATTGTCTCTTTTTGAACTCAATTATTTTTTTTAATTTTTTCTTCTTTGTGTGAAGAAGAAAGTGGTATGAAACTGGTTAAATTTCTTTTTCTACTCTCTGTCCTTCCCTATCTTTCCTAGATAATATTTAATTTTATGCATTTCTATGTATATTTTTCTATTGAATTAGAGTTCAAGACTTTCTTCAGATGTGGACTTCTCAGTGTTTATTTCACGAAACTATATAAATTCTCTAATCATCAGATTCATTCTTCTCTTTAGTTCATGGAATTTTTCTTCTATTATTTTTGGAATATTGTTTCTGCTTCATTGGTTCTGGTGTGTTTATCAGGAATACAAAGGAGAACCGTATCAGAAGCCAGGATTTGTCGTGATGCTTGCTAAGCAGGGGAGAGCTGTCCTGGCAAAACAGTCTTTAGAAACCAAAGAAAAGTTGGGATTTTTACAGGTTTGGTGGGGGGGGGGATTATGAATTAGAGGAGTCTAAGAAGAGGAAGTATCCCAGGATTGATCAGTGTGTCAGCTCTGGAAGTGAGCTGTTAGAGAGTGTGGCTATTGCTGATGGGCTGACTCAGAACCACAAAATTCCCACTGAATGGCTGACTTTCAAAAGTGTGTCTATGGAACAGAGGTGGCTCAAGTTATTCATTTACACATGAACTCTTCACTGACACCTCCAGGTTGTCAAGTCCCCTTTTTATTTATTAGTTTTATTTTGGGTGACACTGGAGAGGAAACTCAGGGCCCACATGCTCTGGACAGGTGCTGTACCACTGATCAATACTCCCACCCGGTGTCTCAATTTACTATGGTGCTGCCCCATGAGCTACCTCTGACTGGCAGTGCAGACTGTGAGAGGACCACATGGATGCTCTGCCTCCCCATGTGCTTACTCACCTGCAGATGCAGCTCTGCAATCCCTCAGCATGGTTCCTTCTCCCTGCCTGGGAAGCCCTTGGCTGGATTCCAGCTCATAGTAAACAGGGCTTGTATAATCTCACAATTTATTAGACTACTGTGGTCCAGTAAAGTCTGATTCTCCTAGTGTGTGCCATGCTGAGCATGTTGGAGAACTGAAACAAGGAATATCTAGGGGTGGGCTTTTAGACCCTGCTCAGAGGCACTCTGAAGAGTTGCCTTGCTGCAGGAATCCTTCCTCCAAAGTTTTCAGATGACACTGCATGGAACGCTAATTGTCCTCTTATTAGATGGCTTGCCAGATGGGAGGGTGCTCATAATAGTTGCAGAAAGATACAGTGACAAGAGTAAAACCAGGTCTCACTGGACTCTGACCTCACTTGTGTGTACTTATTACAAAACTCCATTTGGAGATTTTTAATCTTTGAGAATATTTGCTACAATTGATCATTTTATAGTTTCTATTAAACACTGGCATGTGTTTTCTCTTCTGTATTATACCTTTTTTGATACAGAACTATTGTAGATGAAGTTCTTGCAAAAAATACTTTTAAATTAACCTAAATATTTGATTGAAAATTAAATTATAATTAAAATGTGAAATTTGATTAAAATGTAAACTTTTTGCAGTGTTAGGCAATTAAATGTCCAAAACCTGTTTTTGAAAAAATAGGAGAATTAAATTAGTAATATTTGTGATTATGAGTTTAATTTAACAAAAATGTAATTTCCTTTATTATGAAGTCTACATTTTCACTATGTGTTTAGAGGCACCAAGGGAAGAACTCACAGAAAACAAGAAACATTTTAACATAGTCTAAAATCTGAATGAGGATTTGCCATTGGCTGATTGGCAATGGGTAAATTAGTGAATTAAAGTTATTTGTAGCTTGAACACTTGTAGGTTTTTATTAATGAATGATAGTAATAAGTAGGGGTGGGTTCCTTCTGAGAGATATATCAATATAGACAGCTTGTTCATCCCAATTCCTAGTATTTCCTCTTTTCCTTCCCTCATTTTCAACCCCCTTTCTCTACACCCTAGGACTTTCTTACCTTTATTCTTTGTATTTTTTTTTTAACTTGGTGCATTTTATACATAAAAGTGGAAATCGCTGGGATATGTTCACACATGCACGTGGCATTAACTTGGTGCATTTCATTCTGTGGTTTCTCCCCTTTCCCATCCTTTCTCCCTCGACCTCCATCCCATTCCTCTCCTCCACTGTTCTCCTTTCTATTTTTATGAGATACTCTTTTTACAAGAAATTCCTGATTTCTCTCTAGCTTCCATGTAAGACAGAAACATTCGACCCTTGCTGTTATGATTCTGGCTTATTTCACATAGCATGCTCTCCAGTTCCATCCATTTATAAGTAAATGACATAATTTAATTCTTATTAATGGCTAAATAGAAGTCTGAATTATACATTTTTTGATATACAACTGTCATAGGTTAAGTTCTTACAAAGAATTACAATTTTTTAATTAACAGAAGCCCAGCAAGAATCAACCAGTAGGACAGCTTCATATTAAAATCTTCTGCACAGCAAAGCAAACAATTAAGAGCATGAAAAGAAAGCCTACAGAATGGAAGGAAACCTTTGTCAGAAAATAATTCAACAAACTTAACACCCAAAACAAAAAACAACAAAAGTAAAAAAAGAAACAAAAAACCCAATCAGTAGCCAAATGATAAAGACAGATATTTCTCAAAAGAAGACAGAGATATACAAATGGCCAACAAGTATGTGCAATAATGTTCAGAATCCATCCTTGGCAATTGGGGAAATGCAAATCAAAAGTGACTGAGGTTTCATCTCAATCCAGTTAGAATGGCTGTCTTCAAGAATACAAATGACAACAAACACTGATGAGGATGTGGCAAAGTTACACTTGGGCATTGTGGGTGCACCCACAAACTAAAGTAACTTGAATCTTAAATCTTGCAAGGAACCTAGGCCTCATGTCACTGCTAGATAGAAACACCAGAAGGATATCAGAAATGGTGGAGGTGGGAGGGAATCTCAGATCTAGTCCTCAATCTGTGCCTTGCACCACATGCCCTGGCTAAACTGAAAACCTGCTCTGCTTTCACCCACACATCCCCATCTATGCCAGGAATAAGCTCTGGATGAACACAATTTGCCTCCATTTCCAGGCTTGGAATTTCCAGGAGCTCTCTGGCATGGTTCCTGAGCATATTTTCTGTCTACTCCTGATGTCGTCCTGATTGGGAATGGTATGGCATTTACAGAGGGACATGGAGCCTAAAATTGGGGTTGTCCAGGCCTGAGGCCCAGGACTTGCAGGGTTAAAGCTTGGAAAGTGCAGGCTGGTTCCAGAGTGGGGTGGTTACTCTACGGAAATACCTTGCAGTATGTTCTCCAAGGACATTCCTTCCTTCCCTTCCTCCTTTTCCTTACTCTCTCCCTCCCTCCTTTCTTCCTTCTCCATTCTCTTTTGCTCCCTCCTCTCTCTTTCCCACTTCTTCCTTCTTTCTTTTCTTTTCTCTTTTCTTTTTTATCTTTTTCCCTCCTTTCCTTCCTTCCCTTCTCACCTCCTACCTCTCTCCCTTCTTTCCCTTCTCCCTTCTTTGTTCCTTCTCTTCTTCTTTCTGTCCTTTTTTTTTTTTCATTTCAGTGCTACATTTTCAGGATCATTTAAGGACAGTTTAATAATTATTTTAACTCTTCAGCTGAAAAAAAAAAAAAAAAAAGACCTGATGCAATAGCTTTGTCCCTTCCATTTCTCCAGTTAGCTTCTGTTATTTTAGTTGTTAGCCTCTGGTGAGTGATAAGAAGGTTCCAATTCCTGGGCAATAATGAGCAGCCTAGGTCCTTCAGGAACTAATGGGCATGAACCTGAAGGGAGTATCAGAATCACCGCAATACTAGTGAATTATTTTTCATAATGATTTTTCTCCCGTTCAAACCAGAAACTATACTGATGTAACATTTAATGATGGAGAAGACTAAGCTACAGTATTTTAAAACTGACAAGTTTATAAAGAAAAAATAATTTGTACGTTATTGGTGGGATGTGAATTGATATGGCCATCATGGAAAATTAGATGAAGAGTCCTGAAAAAATTAAAAAGAGAACTATCATTTGATGCAATAATTCCACTTCTGGCTATTTATCCAAAAGAATTAAAATCAGGATCTTTGAAAGATACCTGCACTCCCATATTCATGGCAGAATTATCCATGATAGCTTAAAGCAGAAAGACCTAACTGTTCATCAGGTCCATCAGTGAATGAAAGGATCAGTATAGAATGGCATAGACACCCAGTGGAGGAGTACTCAGCCATGAAAGATGGAAATCCAGACATTGGGGAAATGTGGATGAATGTGGAGGACATCGTGTTAAGTGATGAAAAGCCAGGCTCAGAACACAATGCTGCCTGGTTTCACTTACATATGGATGTAAAGTACTCACGTACTAGTGTGTTATGGGGAGAGAAAATGAGCAAATGTTGGTACAGTACAGAGATTCCATGAATTAGTTCTGGAGATCTAACATAGGACATAATGACTACAGTTGGTAACATTATATTTTAAATTAAACCCTACTAATCAGGCAGATCTTAAGTACTCTCCACAGACACACAGAAGAAAATAGTAACTATGTGAGTTAATGGATATATTGATTACCTTGGTTGTGCACAATCCTTCACAATGTATACATATATACCTTAAATACATCCAATTGATAAAACCAAATTATGTGCATGTATGAATATGGCATAATGAATCTCACTGTTATGCATAATTATGATGTATCAAGAAGTATATATGTTTCCTTTAGCAATACTTCCTCAATAAAACTGGAAAAGATTTTACAACTGGTAGAATATTTGGGGGATCAATCAGAAGAGAGTTTTTCCAATGTATCCTGCAGAACAAAGGAGCCCTCTGAAGGCAGTTTGGGGAACAAGGAAGGTGCAGAGTTTGTGGGACTCTCGGACTCCCATTTTATTCCACTTCCAATAGCCTTGGCATAACTTGATGAGTGTAATAATCTTCTGTGCAGTATTTTATTGCTTTTGATAATGTGCTTCATCTCCAAAAAATAAAAACAGGAAAAACAGAAATTCCTTCTGGAGTTGATAGGCAAGAAGAGGTACCCCTCAAAGCCAAATGGACTGGGAGAGAGCAGGGATTGTGTGTCTCTAAGCATGTTCCTTGAACTCTGTGAGACCCCTCTCACACACACTCTCTCCACTCCCAGGCTCCAGCCCACTCAGCTGAAAGAGAAAGAGTGAAGTTCTTCTCTGCAGTTATCACTGGGAGTTCCAGGATACATGTGCAGGTCCATTTGAAAGTTCAAGGCATCCATACTAGAGTAAGCTCTGTGCATGGCCTCTCTTGCAGGCATTGCAATCATGCACGCACTGTTTCTTCATAGGTTCTTGGCTATTTGCACAGACATGCTACCTTGGAGTTTCAGAGTTAGGAAATAAACACTGTATCAGGGTATGGTCTTCCCAGCCTCCTTGAAGGAAGGATGTCACTCCCCCTAATTGATCATGTCACCGCACTTATCCTGCTTCTGGAAATAGTGTCAGTAGTTCTGAACATGTGTAGCTCTGAAGCTCCTGTCAAGTGTGCTCTGCTTGAGTCTTTTCCTCCTCCTCCTCTCTCAACCTGTGGTTATTTTGTTCCAGGACTGAACCAGCAGTTGTCCTGAGCTCCCTGCCCTGTTAACCTGTCTTTAGAGACTTCTCTCTACACACTGGGTTTACATAGCCTTGTCCCTCTGTCCTAAAGTGTGGGGGTTTATAGCACCTTCCAATCTGGGGCCATGTGCAGATTTCACTAAAGTGTTATTTCCTCCCCTTTCCACGTCATTAACTGTAATATGAGCCAGTCCAGGAAGGACCACATTTCAAATTCTCCTCACAACTACAAGCTTCGCTGTCTTGACTTCTATTTCCTTAGTCACTGTTCAATCTGGAGTTTCAGAAACAATTTTTATGTAAGTGAGAAAAGAAACTAGTACTGGAATTCTGATAACTGTGCTGGAGAAAGTGAAAAGAACAGGGGCTTGAGGTCCCTTCAAAGGAACCCAGTGCACCCCTTCCTGATGGCACCTGTGGAAGGGATTTCATGGTCTCTGGGTCTCAGTTCCTAAAAATGAAACTGGAAATAATGGTACAACATTTGAAAAATTATTGTGAAGATTAAATTGCATGAGATAGAATATAAACCCTGGATGCAAGATGCCTTTTCTATGAGCATTCAGTAAAAGTTGCTTCTTCCTTTTTTCTTAAAAATTTAGTGAGGATCCAGGTTGAAGGTACTGTGCCCACATTGACTCCCCTTAACTGGAAATCCCAGTGCATGCCCCCACAGCTCCCAGCAGCTGACACATTCAACAGTGTGTCTAAGTGTTTTCACTATCTGTGGCAGCTTGTTTGACTTCCCAAGAGTCAGGTAGCAGAAGAACCAAGGCAGGGGCCTTTAACCAGTGAGCGAAGTGGGTGTGCAAATTCTCCACACCTCAACCCCTGTTTTGCTAACTCTGAGGGCTCACTCTTCACAGGTTCCTAGTTCTCCCAGCAGCTTTGAGCTCCTGATGCCACAGTAGCTTGATAAAGCATCCTTTATGCCCTGCCTTTCCTCCTCTACCCCAAGGCATCCTGAGAGCATACAGTAAATGGATGTTTGTACAGATTGCCAGCTTAATAATGAGAAAAGAACTTGGAGCCTAGTGCAGAGTGAGGTGTTGAATTAAAAAGATGTACTTCTCTGCATTTTCTTCCACCCTAGAAATGCTCAGATTCAGGATAGAGGTCTACTTGGTGAGCTCACAGTAACATTTTGCATCCATGCAGTCTGCAAAAGTGAAAATAAATAAATTAAGAAAACAAAAAATAAAAGAAAAATTAGAAAACAACTTTTAAGGTACATATTAATGCATGAGGAAATGATTGGTACTGCACAGCGTGGTATGAAAGATACTCCAAACTCTTTTCTCATTCTTCAGCTGGCAATCTGTATTGCAACTGTCTTAATTCCTTGCCTGGGAGGGAAGTATCCTCCAAGCATACATAGTCTGATCTAGAGAGAATCACCATGATAAGTAGTGGGTGAGTCAGAGACCACCAGAGGGAGCTGAGAGTAGGTAGAGCGTCTGTGATTGGCACAAATGCCTGACTCAAGAGCTTAGGATTGGGGACATCATGGCAAGATGGAGCGTAGAGGGGAGCATGAGCATGGAGAGCCAGGCTCTGGACCCGGGAAAGCTGGGGAATAGGGAGGAGGTGCCTGCACAGGGGCAGTGTCTGCAGCTCATTCTTCAGCCTGGCAACATGTGTGGCTTTGGAAGAGCCACCCAGGTCTTAGTGCTAACTATGAGCTTGGTGCCAGAGCACAGGCTCACAGAGGGGGTCGTCACTGCAGTCGCCTCACTGGGTTTGGGTAAACAGGGCAATGGTATTACAACTTGTGTGCTGCTCAGCAAGAGAGTGCCTCTGTGCCTACATGCCACCAATTTCACACAGCTGCCTCTGCTCCTTTGTGTCATAATGGTTTCGGTGAGGACTTAAGTCCTCTCCACACACAGGTATCACCCTTTCTGTGCTGCCTCTGCCATGGTTGCCTGACCTGGAGCAGAAAATAGGTTGCCTGATGTATAGTCCCTGCATGGGTACAATGCTGTCTGTTTCTAGGTCAGCTGCACCTGGTGGGGAGGGAACAGTGGTCTTGTGGTTCAAAGGGAATGCAATGCCCTATTAGGAGTTGCCATCCCTTGTGTCCCTCTCTTCAGGAAGAGAACTCAGTTGCACATAATGAAGTCAAATGGAAAGAATTAGCTGGAATCTACAGGAAGCGAGAAAAGAAATGCTGGGAACGCCATAAGAAGCTCCTTGAAGTCAGAGGAACAGAAGATCAAAGACGCCAAGAGAGATCCCCTGGCACCTTTTCCAAACCAAAAATCTGAAGCAGTAGAAACTCCACAACCCCCAACCTCGTCTTGTGATTCAACCAATGCAGCCATTGCCAAGCAGGCTCTGAAAAAGCCTCTCAAGGGAAAACAGGCCCCTCGAAAAAAAAGCTCAAGGAAAAATGCAACAGAATCGCAAACTCACAGATTTCTAACAGTCCGAAGGAGCTCCAGGAAAAGCAAGGCTGAAGTGCAGTCTGCAGAAAGGAAGAGACTTGATGAGCTGATCGAAAGCGGGAAGGAAGAAGGCATGAAGACTGACCTCCTTAATGGCAAAGGCAGGGATGTGATCGCCACCAAGCAGTTCTCCCGGGGTCACTTCATGGTGGAATACCACGGGGATCTCATTGAGATCACCGACGCCAAGAAGCAAGAGGCTCTGTATGCACAAGACCCCTCCATAGGCTGCTACATGTACTACTTTCAGTATCTGAGCAAAACCTACTGCGTGGACGGACCGGAGAGACAAACCGCCTGGGAAGACTGATCAACCACAGCCAGCGCGGGAACTGTCAGACCAAGCTGCACGACATCGATGGCGTGCCCCACCTCATCCTCATCGCCTCCTGCAACAACGCGGTGGGGGAGGAGCTGCTGTATGACTGCGGGACCGCAGCCGGGCCTCCATCGAGGCCTACCCTTGGCTGAAGCATTGACCCCGCCTCCCTGCCGTCTCCTTCTTCAAAGGACAAAAGCCCTCAAAGGGAAATTATCATTTTTTTTACATACTTAATCTTAGCGGATTACTTCAGATGTTTTTAAAGAGTATTTTCAGATGCCTTTTCAGTGTACTATTTAAATATCTGTTACAGGTTTCCAAGGTGGACTTGAACAGATGGCCTTATATTACCAAAACTTTTATATTCTACTTGTTTTTATAACTTTTTGCATACAACTTGAACGTTTGTGCTTCCGTCGCATGCATTCAAAGACTCCGCACAGGTATTAGAGGAAAGAGTCAAAGGTGACCTAGGAAGCCGGGTGTTGCCTGCCTCCAGATGAAGAGCCAGGACAGGCCCACACCCCAGCGTCTGAGGACAGGTGGGTGCAGGGCCACGCTGCCTGGACGGGATGTCTCCAAGCTCTTGTTCTCACATCTCAACAGGTGCATCTCGAAGTGTATGACTATTTTCAATACAGGTTTCACAGTAAGCTAGTCTTCCCCTCTGCTTTCCTGAAAGCTTACTGCCCATGGCCAGGGCACAGCCAGGCTGAGATGCTCTCTTCCACAGGTGGCTGCTCTTCCGGGCACCTGGAAGCATCAGGGTGGGCAGTCATCCTAGAGGTGGGCAGGGACAAGTGCTGCTCCCTGCCCCTGCAAAGGCAGGGCTTCCTGAAACTGGGTTAATTCTTTATAGAAATGTGAACATGGAGTTTATTTAAAAAAGTAATAAAAATTTTAAAAAATAAAAAAAGAAAAAAGGAAAAAACCACAGAAATAAAAGAAGAAGAAGAAGAAGAAGAAGAAGAAGAAGAAGAAGAAGAAGAAGAAGAAGAAGATCAGGAGGAATCTCTAAGATAAGATTCTGTACTTCTCCTTTGGAGGGAGAAGTACAGAAAGATTGCTTTCTTGGGAATACTGTAAAATTCAGAAGTGACAGAATTTGGGGGTTCCAGCTTGACCCCTTCTTGGCCACATGTGAACAACCCTACCTGGTCCAGTCAGTTGCTCTCTGGTCATTCCCAGGAGGAGTAGGGCTTTTTAGATTATGTGCCCCAAGAAAACTCATACAAGGAAGTTCTGACTATGATGTGATGGTATCTGGGGGGTAACTAGATAATGAGGTCATGGATGAGCTCCTCACATTGTGATTAGTGCCATATAAGAAGAGACACCAGATACCTCTCCATCTTCCTTCTCTTTCTCTGCATGTGAGGACACAGCAAGATGAAAGCTGTCAGCAAGCCAGAAAGGGTTTCTCACCAAGATCTGCATGCTGGCACTTTGATCTTGTGCTCCTGGCCTCCAAATTGTGAGAAAATAAATTTTATTTATTTAATACACATCATATGATATTTCTTAAAATGCTGAAATAAATTGGCAGGTGGATACAACGTGGTAATGGTTTTATTTGTGGTTCAGAATTGCTAAAATAACTAATCGAAGTAAATCTGAAAGTTGTATCATAGCATAAGATATAAATTCTAGTTATTAGTTGAAAGGACATTTGTCAATAAATGCCTTCTAAAGTTTGGTAAGCATTGGTCCTCCTAGGCTTTTACTGAAGAAACTATAATTATTATCAGCATGCCAAGGAATCTGGTGAAAAATTGAAATTAATGCACTCTTAATTATTAATTGACTCACCCCATAAAGAACAAACAAGTCAGACTCAGAACTTACCCTCATTCAGCCATATTTCAGTGACTTACAAACCTGACTTACAAGATGGAGTCAAGAAAGATATTGAACAGAATTAAACCATAAATTATTTCATAATAATTATTAAATGCTTTGTTGGAGAAATCCAGAGTTCCTCCTGCACATAATGGAAAAAAGTTCATTTGTAAATAGTATCATTCACCATCTAGTATCACGGTAAGTGACTAAATTGTTTAGAATACTTTCTTCATAAATATTATGCAAGTTAAACTTAGGTGATGGCCAAACATCATGATTGTGTTTATTGTATCGCTAGAAAGTCGTAAACTTCTACCTCGTGTGTGAACAGTACAGGAAACTGAAGTAGAATGAACAACTCCTACCACCAGGATTACACAGTGCTGGCTGAGTGAGGGCTGATGAAGCTCAGGGGGATGTATTGGAGCCAAACAGAGTACTCATCTCAAAAGAGCATTTATTCCACAGACATTGATGGAACTTCAAGCATGTGTCAGGCATTGTGCTTCTTGGCAGAATACCCAACTCCCACACTGCCAGGCTATGGTTTGCATAACTCTGGTGTACATAACCTGTCCCACTCACTCTGTCATTCATTCTCCTTGGTTTTCAAATGGCAAGTAGGAATCACTGTGCCCATTTAGTAAATGAGAAAACCAAGGCATAGAGAGGATTGCTGACATTTTCCTGAACAGCACCTGGCAAGACACAGAGCAAAGATTCACATTCACATGAATCGGTCTCTCTTTATTACACAGGGTACTATAGTCCATCCAAACACACTTTTCTCAAAATTGCTTATGGAACAACAATAGGTGTTGGCGAGGATGTGGGGAAAAAGGTACACTCATACATTGCTGGTGGGGTTGCAAATTAGTGCAGCCACTCTGGAAAGCAGTATGGAGATTCCTCAGAAAGCTTGGAATGGAACCACCATTTGGCACAGCTATCCCACTCCTTGGCCTATACCCAAAGGACTTGAAATCAGCATACTACAAAGATACAGCCACATCATTGTTCATTGCTGCTCAATTCACCATAGCCAGATTATGGAACCAACCTAGATGTCCTTCAATTGATGAATGGATAAAGAAACTGTGATATATATATATATATATATATATATATATATATATATATATATATAATGGAATATTACTCTGCCATAAAGAATGATAAAATTATGGCATTTGCAAGCAAATGGATGAAATTGGAGAATATCATGTTAAGTGAGATGAGCCAATCTCAAAAAACCAAAGGACAAATGATCTTGCTGATAAGTGGATGATGACATATAATGGAGGGTGGGAGGGGTTGGTGTCAGGGTTAGGGTTAGGTTTAGGGTTAGGGTTAAGGAGGGTGGCAAGAATGGAGGAAGGAAGGACTGTATAGAGGGAAAAGAGGGGTGGGAGGGGTCGGGGGAAGGAAAAAAATAACAGAATGTATCAATCAAACAACATTACCCTATGTAAATTTATGATTACACAAATGGTATGCCTTTACTCCATGTACAGAGAAACAACATGTATCCCATTTGTTTACAATAAAAAAAGAAAAAAAATTAAAAAAAAGAAAAGTGCTTGTAAGCATGCACCAGTGGGAGCTTAGTCTGTTGTTATTAACTAGATTAGTGCATTTGGTTACCACAAAAATCCATTTCCTAAATTATCCAATTCAGATCTATTCTAAATTATAAAAAATTAAAATTACCCAATGCTTGTCTCAATTAAATTTACTCTTATTCAATATAATAGAGTTTCATGGAGTATTCACATCATATGTGAGCAAAACAGCAAAAATGTGGAATGTACTGCCCATCCAAGAAGGCAGAGCCCAGGGTGCCTTAGATATGAGACTATAAGAGCAGAAGCATGTATGTTGAGGCCATTGTTGGCTTGGTGATTCATGGTGTATGGATCTGCCTATTCTGCTGTAGGCTGGGTGGTTGAAACAACAGAAATCTATTTTCTTACAGTTCTGAAGTCATAAGCTCCAGATAAGGTCTGGCAGCATTGATTTCTTAAGGGGCACTTGTCCTGGCTTGCAGAGAGTTTCCTTCTCCCTGTTCCTCGCATGGCCTTTCCTCTGTAGGTGTGCATGGAGAGAAAGAGGGCAATCTTTCTGGGGTCCCTTCTGATAAAAGAACAGAGACTCACCCTATTACTTCATGTGGCCTCTGTTCCTTAGAGGCCCTATCTTCAAGTGCAGCCACAGGGAGATTAGGGGTTCTGCATGTACATTTTGTGAACATATAAATACTCAACCCTTTGGCATCCCAGCCCAGCTGCCCTCGGTTCTTGTCTTCCTTGCACGTACAAGACATTCATTTCATCCTAATGACCCCAAAATGCTTAACTAATTTCAGCAATAGCTCTCAAGTCTAAAGTCCAAATTCTCATCTGAATATCATCTAGATCAGATAAGACAGACTTAACCATTCATCTCAAGGGAAAATTCCTCTCTGGATGTGAACCTGTGAAACCAAAGGCATTTTGAGTTTCCAAAATATAAATATAATACATTGCTATTCCTAAAGGGAGAAACAGAAATCAGGAACTGGGAATACATCCCCAAATAATCCAAAATCTAGCCCAGAAAACACCATCAAATCTTAAGGCTCAAGAAGAATCCTCTGGTTTGATACTGTCCATTGTCTACCCCCCGGGGTATTACCCCCCACATTTTGGACCTGCTTATGCAGCAACCCCATCCAATGAATGTTGCCACCTCAGCTCAACAGGAAGTTCAGGGACACAAGCACCAATCTGTAGTACATGTTTAACTATTTAGGTAACATCTTTGTATCTGAAAATGACATGAATATAGCATCATTCCAGAAATGCCAATGTGGATTGAGAGTTTAGGATAATTGGAGTTGAGGGAATACACAGTAAGTAAGATGAGTTAGAAAGCTACTGTAGTGACTCATTCACTTCTTCTCCCACAATCATTCTTGGAGATTTAGAGAACAGTGGTTATTTTAGCAGGCAGCCGACTGACTATAGAAGATGCAGTGATAAATGGGGCAGGACAGTCCCTGCTCTTAGAGGACTTATTTTCTAGTGGGTGGAGGACCTAGTCATAGCACAGTGATGAGGTGGGTGCAGAGGCCATGTGAAGCCCAATGGGAAGTACTAGTGGCAAACTGTAAGCCTGTGTGGATGTGAGCAGAGCAGACGCAGGTGATGATGGAGATGTGTGGTCAGGTACACTCTGAGGACCGGACACCCACTGACCCTTTCATCATGGGAAGTTAGTGGCAGTCACATTTTATTTGGGCCTACTGAAAGTTTGCAGAATCCATTTAATATATCTGCTGCTTCCAGTATGGCAAAATAGCCTGTGGCATGGTAAAGTAAATCAAACTCCTTTGCTTATTCATTTATCCAACAACATTCAATGAATATTGCTCATATATCAGATGCCATTGTAGGTATTGAGAATAAAGAGCTGAATTAATTATATAAAGCTCCTGCTGTCCTGCAACTATCATATTGGGAATGTCTGACATCAAACAAGTAAATAGGTATGTGATAAAGTTTTAGGCTGTGATTGAGTGCTATGAAGGAAACAGGTGTGTGGAATATCCCGGAGTGGTGGAGAAGATCCTGCTGTAGAAAGTATGCTCAGTGGCACTGGGAAGAGACCTGAACAAAAGTCTGAACTGAGTTACTTCAAGCTTTACTAAA
Source organism: Sciurus carolinensis (assembly GCF_902686445.1). Classification (NCBI taxonomy): domain Eukaryota; kingdom Metazoa; phylum Chordata; class Mammalia; order Rodentia; family Sciuridae; genus Sciurus; species Sciurus carolinensis. The sequence continues at coordinate 816,646 of NW_025920124.1, read as the reverse complement.
TCTCCAGTGCACAAAGCCTGGTGGTAAATCCTACAAATAAATTAGGAAACAGAATAGATTCCAGCAGCCCACACAGGATACTCTTCCTTTTCCATTTCAAACTGAATTCCAATCTCTCTCTCCCTCCAACCCCCACCCCATGCCCTGTATTTCCTGTCTCCAGTTATTATTTATCCCAGAATCACAGAATGACAATTATAGCAAAATGAGGCATTAGGAACAGAGGGAATTTTCTGGAGTAGGCATTTTCCTCCACTGTTCATAAATAGCAATGAATTCTTAGCAGCATCTCCACACTGCAGTTGCCTAATCCATGTTTGATCTCTTCACCCAGCAGAACTATGTTGGCCCTAGGTCTGACCTCTGGTGTCACAGTGGACAAATACAGTCACTCATCACCCACTGTCAGCCCCATAGACTTCCATGTCCACTTCAAGTGTTCCTCAGGCATGCTGACAATAGAGTAGCCTCACATTCTCCTCTCCTTCCTGGTCATCACTCTGTCCCTTGACTTCCATCTTTTATTCATTGTCATTTGGATTCTCTCTCTAAAACATGTGTTGAAGGTCTATGCTAGCCCAGGGGCTTCAGAAAACTAAAATATTAAGATCATGAAACAAGGCCTTCGATCATAAGATTTACCATATGTAAGGACAGAGAAGTTTTAAAAACAAATCCATCACAATGTGAGAAGGGTTATTTTAGTAGAAATAGAAAAATGAACTTCTGTACTAAACAAAAAGCCACAGCAAAGGGAGTCAGAGGGGACATAATGTGACCAGGGCAGGTCATTCCAGATGGGAGAGGAGTCACACAATCAAGTCACTCATGTGAAGACACAAGGAACTCCCCATTAGAACTGAAGCTTAATATGCCCAAAGTTAGTCTAGAAATCATGCTGGAGGCCCAGTAGGGAGATCCTTCATTTCATTAAGCATCACTCAGACATCCAGGTGAGCAGGGCTATACATCTTTGTTTTGGAGACTAAATATTCAAATTATGCCTCTTGAGGTGGATTTAAAGGGATCATCTCTTTACAGACTACAGGAATCTTTACTTAAATTCAAGGTCTTAGTTCCTTGAGAACCTGAATTAGCTGTTTCCCCATTCATCACAAAGTTAGTAGCAATCACGTGAGCATTATAATCACAGTAATAACTTGCATGGCTTGGTAGAATGTGCAAAGCAGTATCATATACAATATTCATCACTTTTCTCAATGTTCATAGTAAGAGAGCAGATGTTGGTCCAAGGGTCACATGGGCTGCCCACATGATGGGAATACCAATCAACCAAGGAGGGCTAGAATCCAGGTCTTTCATCTCCAAGATAAGGTATACTCCTCAAACACGTAACAATTGCTTTCCCCTGAGAGACTGTATTTGGGTGGTGGTAGGAGGCATAAATAAAATCACCTATTCTCCTATGACCAGCTGAGCTACCGCCACTAGCCTTACATCTATTCTCCATTTCTCATCCATTCACATTGCAATCACCAGATTGCTGTAGAAAGGGCCTACAAAACCTGGAAGCTGCTGTCAGCTTCTAAGGGGCTCCTGTGTCCAGCTCTGAGAGTGTTTGCTGTGCACATAGGCACCACAATATGCTCTGGTGAATGTGGATATGATGTTGGCTCTTGGGCTCTGATCACTGAAATCCATGTGCACTGTGATGTTGTGCCCTGTCAGTACATTTGAATAAAACACCAGCCCTAAAGTTACTGGCTGTGAGTTCTTTAGTGTATTCATTCTCCAAGTAAAGCATGCAATAGAGAATCAACTGGCGATGCCACATGGTTAGGTCCTATCTTATAATAGTGAAAACCAAGGCCCTGCCCAGCCTCAGAACAGGATCAATAGGTAACTCTGATTCTCACAATTGCCTTCCTTCATCATAAGCATCTTGAATCTCCACTTCTTGGTAGAAGAAACTGCCAGAGGAGAAGGAAGACAAAAATAAATAAAATAATAATTTAGAGTACTTTCTAGTTATGCATTCTGAGTTTTACATAGATTGATTTGTTTACTTTGCACAGCAACCTTCTAGGGTCATTATTATTTTTCTGTTTGACAGATGAGCATCACTGAGGGTCAAACAGATGACACAGCTTGCCAGAGTCACAGAGCCAATAGAAATGAAGCAGGGCCTCATACAGCAGATCACTCAGGCCCTATCCTCATAGGCTGCACCATGCAGTCCTTCTGTTCACCCTGGAACACCCTGAGATTCCTAAACTAAGAGTCTGAGGCCCAGAGGAGCAAAGGGAAATGAGCTGGGAAACAGAGAGCTGATACTAACTCCAAGTATTATCTTATCACAGTTCATGTTATTTATTATTCTAGGGATTCTGTCAAACAAGACAAATTACAATCATGTCTCTTTTTAAATACTAAACAATAGACATTTGTATTCTGATTCATATTAGGCAGTTAGGACACATAAAATTTGCCATTATTACCATTTCTGTTTTTAAATTTGATATCATTCTTTAATTATTGAAAAAGCCATTGTAAGGGGGCTTAATATCCTTCAAGTGCCATCATTTGGAGTTCCAGGGCAACTCAGGGACAGGCCGAATGTAGCAGCATGCGGGTCACAGAATTTTCCATAGGATTCCTTCATCCTAGCATCAAGAAGCTGCCCAGTGGAGCCACAGGGCCCAGTACAACCTACTTCACCCTGAACATGGAAACTCCTCCAAGTCACCCTTTCACAGAAGTCATTGGCCATCATCCTCCATAATCCTATTTTTTTTAACACTGGGTCACAGTATTTTGGGCTTCACACTCTTGTTTTCTGTGGTTCTCAAGACATCAAATTTGACAGAACTCAGCAAAAGTACTATTTCGGGAAAATGCCTTTTCAGTTAAAATAGTATTCCCAAGTCACATCTTTCAGAATTCCCTTAGTTGTCAAACCTGTACCATTTAGAAAAAAAAGAAAAAGTATCCTCCAAGCTATTCTTGCTCATTGAACTAATTGTACAAAAATCAACAATCAGAACTATATTTTTATATGAACTTTAATCTGCAGTTTCTAGGTAGAGATGAGTTTGAAATAACAAATTCCTGAATTTTAATTTTACCTTTGCAATTGATTTTCTTTATGAGCATTGTTATGAATGAAACATTCTGATCCTTAGCTTTCCCATCTCAAAACGTTCAGGTCTATTATCTATCATGAAAAGTTGTTCTGAAGATTAAGAGAGGTGATTTGTTCATTCATCCCATCACTCATTTATCTTTTGCTCAATAAATATTTTCTGAGAGATTTCTAAATGCTGAGCACCCTGCCAATCTTTGTACATAATGGAGGTTACAGTCCTCTCCTTCCTAGTCTCTGGAAGTGTGCTATCTATTGAGAGAGGGGTAAATACATAATCAAGAATGGGTATGGTGACTGCTAATATAATGTATTGCAGATGCTGCAGGAAAACTCAGGCAGCTCACCCTGGAACAGTGATAGCAAGTGCAAAAAGAAATCAAAATACTATTTTATCCTGAGGAAGAGAAAATTAATCAATGAATTGATGGATGAGTAAAAAAGAGTAATCCATGTGAAGGGGTTGAGTAGGGATGGAATAGAAATGTACTGGTTTTTTTTTTTTCCTCTTTCCTTTCCTTCTTTCTTTCTTTCTTTCTTTCTTTCTTTTTTTTTATTGGTGCATACTCTGGGCAAAGTTTGAAATTCTACTGAGCTCTTAGGTAATTCAATGTCTTTGATTCCAAACAAAACAACAACAAAAAGCCAATTTGGCCATAAAACCCACCTTTGGTTCTGTGTAACCAAAGCTATTACTTTCCAGTGTTTAACACTGAGTCTTCTCAGCTTCCCAGGCACAGGGGGTATGCTGAGAAGTACATACAAGATAAGATCCTGTGGGGACAGTACTTTCAGAACATGGAGAGTTTAATTCACACCACTGCAAAATAAGATCAACCTGATGCTAATCAAAGTCCCAATTCCTGTTTTCCAGGGCATTTCACAGGAGGATTTTCTCACTATGGACCAAAATAAAAAAAAGGAAAATATAATAGAAAAATCATTGTTGTGCTGCTTTGGGATGAGATGAAATAAACAACAAAATCGTGTTCTGATGGGAAAGTTAGCAGGCTGTCATTGCTACCTCTGCAGAGAGGGGAGGAAGGGGCAATTCCAAAGAGGAAAACACTGACTCCCCAGAGCAATTTAGTCTATGCAGATGTCTCCTTTACATGCATTTGACTTGAGAGTGGCACTGTGTCTGATTATTGGCCTTTGAATCCATACAGCCAACTTAGCAAAGAATTATTGTGGTGAAAAGAAAACAAGATGATTATTTTGATTTTGGTCTGACTGTGCCACTTAGGAATGACCTTGAACAGGTCTCCGTCCCTTTTCCGTATACTCAATGACATCATCAGAATCACTCAGTCCACAGCACTTTTGATAAACAAATATAGTCGTGGATGTGAAAACACTTTGGGTGTAATGAAGCAAATTAGAAAATGTGACAATTGTGAATCTGCTTTGAGTTAAAACCTTTCCTGACTCTGGACCTGCATTCACAGGGCTGGGAAAGTGGCAAAAGACACACACAGGTCTGTGCTCCCTGAGCTGACGGGTGGGCAGTGTCTACCACTGCTTCCTCTTTTAGACTCCTGGTCCTCACTTCTGTTTGGGAACTTGATCTCGAATTACCTATGGAGACCTCCAATCCTGCTAATTCCTCTTTTTATAAACTATTAACCTCATAAAATATACATCAATCAATTTTTAGATGAACAAATGGAGGAATAAATGAAGAAAATTCAAGATCTTCACCTGTAGACACAGAAGTGTGTTCTCTGGTACAGTTTTCCTCTGGGCCAGACCCATATGATGAAAAATAAAGTTTCCCAGTACAGCACTGGAAAACAAGTGGATGATTATGGAATGTGGGTCACCTTACATTCCTTTCCTTCACTTCCCTTAACCTCATCCCTAACATTGAGAATTAAAGTGAGAATACAGATGGTGTCCATCTGGTACTGAGTCCTAAGCCTGCTTCTCCTCTTTGCTCATGCAGGAATTTACTGAAACTAATTAAGATCTTAGAGCTTCAGGTTCTCCAAACTTAAGTTGTAGGTGTCATTGGCCCTTCCAAGGACTGGTCCTGAAACACTGATATACAGTAAATAGCAGTTGGAGAAACTGGAGACATTAAAGTGCATCTCTGTAAAGGGAATGTGACATTGGGGTTGGAGCAGACATATTTCCATTTGCTGGATGTTGCTTGGTTGTTAGGTTCTGAGACCAGAGTGCAACATAGCGCTGGTGTGCCTTTCATGCGGGAAGTGCTGGAGGCTTTGGTGGCTTTCAGAGAAAGGGAACATAATTAGCTGCCTGTTCAAACTGTGTTTGGTCTCCCAGGCAGCATTTCTCAGAGAGAGAAAGTTCTGTGGAGAAGTAGAAATAATATAGTATTCTCCATGATTTTCCTAAAACAGTTGAATATGTAAGAGAAGAGACCCAAGCTCTAATCCTGGATTTTATGCCCTGTGGCTTCCCCTGGCATTGTGAGATGCTGTGACTGGTCCACCTCCTCTTTCTTACCTGTTTCTTGGAAGACAGCAAAGTAGAGGAGGAGGAGTGCTGACTGGACTCCTGGAAGCCCTGCATGCTGCATGGATCAGTGTCACTAAACACATGTCTGTGTCTTAGCCAATGACAGTGGATTCTGCAGGGCTCTCTTCCAAGAACCTGCAGAGAGGGGATTTGATGGTGGAATGCAGGCACCTGTTCTCACTTGATCACCCCCTGAGCAAACTTGAGGGAACCCCAATTCAGAACCTGGAGAAGTATCATGGGTCATGGAGAGGATTCTCATAGGATGCTTTTAAAATTGAAAATGCTACTTAGAAACAAAGGAGCAACTCATAGGCAGGACACTTGTACAAGTGTCCAATGTCATGAAACAGTCATTATGATCTACAAAGGCAGAGAAAGCCCTCCTTTTCCTAACCATGTCTGAATTCTTTCCAAGTTCTCCACAGAATGAATATATACTGAGTGCTTATTTGTTCTCCAATTATGCATGTATACATGAGAAATAAACATTACTTTAAATGTTTTTAAATTTGCACAAGTAGCATTTTGCCAGAAGAATAGGAAAACATGAGTTGTGTAAGTTTGGGAAATATTGGGAGATTTTTCAGGACCTTAAAAATTATTATGTGGAAGCTAATTCACCATAAGTGGGAAAGGTGGTGAAGAATAGAGTTACTTTATATTAGGTAGAGGGGAGTGAAGGGAGGGAAGGGATATGGGGGCAGAATGATAGTAGAGTGAAACAGACATTATTACCTCATGTAGACATGTGACAGCATGACTGATGTGATCTTGCAATATGTACAATCAGAAATGTGAGAGATTACACTCCATTTATGTATGATCCATCAAAATGTATAAATGCATTCCACTGTCAAATACAACTAATTAAAAAATAAAATTTTAAAAATTAAAGAAATATTTTGCATTATGCATTTCAAAAGAAAATTCTCTGCAGTATATTTCAATCTCATTTGACCATAAGATAAAAAAACAATAAAAATCAAAACCAAATGCAGAGTTTGTCCTTAGTGAAGTGTTCAGAGGAACCCATTTTAGAATGAAAATAAAACCCTTCACTGAAGATGGAAAGGGATCCCTGTAGTGTCTGCACTGAGTAACCCAGTACCCCAGGCCCGGGAAGGTGTGGGCAGGGCTGAGGTGGGCTCAGGTTTAGTTCAGATGTGTAGTCCAATGAGCATTTTTGCCCCATTCTCTTAGGAACACAGTAAGGCAGCAGACAGGCAGGATAGTGGTTCAAGTGAACTTGGGGTCCCCTGACCTCTGGCAAAAGCAACAGGATGAGACCCAGCTCCAATGAGCAGAGATGGAATGAACCAGGGCTTCTGACGCCAGATTTTGAGCTATAAATGTCTACTCTGAGAGTCTCTAGATGTGACTAGATGTGCTGGTCAAAAGGATTCATAAGATCTTTCAAAACTACCCACAATCAAGAGTTCTAAAGCCAACTTGATTGTATACACTCACTCTGGATTAACTCTCTCTCACTTTTGCTAGTATTTAATGTTATTATCCCCACTTAGTCATGTACCCAAGACCAATGGTTCAGGAGTAGTAGAAATGGGTTCCACCCTGTTATAATTTGGATATGGTATAAAGGTCCCCCAAAGGTTTGTGAGTTGGAGGCTTGCCCCAATATTGTAATGTGAAGGGTAGTGAAGTCTTTAGGAGGCAGTGCCTAGTGGTAGATCCTTATGTCAATGGGGTTTTGCCCTCAAAAGAGATTGTGGAACCTCAGTCTCTCAGGCTTTCTGTCTGCCCATGTGATTTTCTTCCACCCATCCTCCCACTATATGCCATCTGTAGTTATGCCCTCACCAAAAGTTTAACCAGTAGAGGGTCCATCCCCTCTGTCTTGGACTTTCATACTTCAAAACTGTGAGCCAAGTGAACCTCTTTTCTTTACAAAGTATTTTGCTATACTAACAAAATTGACTAATACATATTCCACACCATCTGACAGCTATCAAATCTCTTACCTTTGCTGCTCATGGCAAAATAAGCCCATGAGGGACATATTTTTATTCTCAGTTTCAGAATGAGGAAATTAAATCTCATGGAGTGCCCATTTGCCTTACGTCATACCTCTTGTTAGAAACAGATGTGGGATTGAACCAATGCTCCAGCACTCTTTCCTTGAGAGAAAGGAGTCTTTAGTCAAAGGAGCTCAGGAGACAGGTGCAGCAGCCTCCCCAAACCCTAATCTCAGGGTTGGAGCATATAGTTTTGATGTTTGGAGGTAATTCCTTACCACTCTGGGTGACTTACTTGCTTCACACTGTCATGTACAGCAACCGTGTAATCAGTTTGGGTAGAATGAAAACCTATTAGGTAAAACAGACATGCTGAAGTAATTAAAATGCTGCAAATCTTAATAGTAAATTATGATTTTATTAATTTACTTTCTTCTTCTTTTTCTTCATTTTATTTTATTTTAATTTTTTGATAATATTGCTGTTAGAACTCAGGTCCCTGTAAATGCTAGGTGAGTACTGTATGACTGAAATATACCCCAGGGTTTTTTGTTATGATTATTAGTCATCATCATCATCATCATATTTTTCTTACTACATTATAGTTTTACATAATATTGTTTCATTTTTTTTTCTTCTTGGTACCAGAGGTTGAACCCAGGAGCACTTAAACACTGAGCCATAACCCCAGCCTTTTAAAAATAATTTTTATTTAGAGACAGAGCTCCCTGAGTTGCTGAGTGCCTTGATAAGTTGCTGAGGCTGGTTTTGAACTTGGAATCCTCCTGCCTCAGTCCTCTGAACCACTGGAAGTGCATGTACCACCATGCTGGACTTTAATCTTCATTTGACATAATAACACAAGCATGGAATATAGTTTACTCAAATTCAGCCCCTAGTACTTACACTTTCCCTCTTCCCTCCCTGTAAACTTTCCTCTTTTCTACTGGTATGTTTTTCTATATTTATACATTTTTTAAAATCAGTGCCTTATGGGCATATAGGTCACAGTGAAATTCATGGTGGTGTATTCTGTATGCCCATAGGTTAGTTTGGTCAGCTTCATTCCACTGTTCCTTTCCCCATCCCTCCTCTTCCCCCTCAATCCTCTATTATTCTTATCCCTTTTCTATTTTCATGGGATTACCTCTACACTTTTTTCCCCTCTTAGCTCATATCCAGAACCTATTTATTTATTTGTTTATTCATTTAATTATGAGATAGCATCTCAGTCACCAGGGTTGGCATCAAATTTGTGAGGCTCCAGCCTCAGCCCGCAGAATAGCTGGGGTTGGCAGTATGCACCAGCACACCCAGCATGCTTGGCAGATTGTGATTCTTTTATAGAGGAGACTTTCATATCAAATTTTCAACACAATTTGTTTCTCCCTCCCAATACCTGTGGAGAATAGGTAGTTCATTTCCACAGTTTTCTGGTGTCCCCTCTGACTCATCTCTGGGAGTGTCTGCAAATAAACAGGCACTTTCCATTCAAAATAACTGACAGATCCCAGGAGAACTCAGAGTGTGCATGGACATTGTGCATTATTGGGTTATGGAGTATAGTCCGCATTATTTGTTCTTATTTGGTAGTTGCTTTACACACTGCAAAGAGGATATATTCTAAGTACAGTTCATATCTTATTATAAGCAAAAAATATTTGCAGGTGTGTCTGTGTGTGTGTATGTGTGTGTGTGTGTGTGTGTGTGTGTGTGTGTGTGTGTGTATGTACTTAGTGGTAGACCAGAGGGCTGTACTTCCATTTATGTTTCAATATTAATTATAGAGACAAAAGTATTTTTTCAGTTTTTCCAAAAATAAATGTTATTTGGTTGATGTATTACTTATTTAAAACAGTTCAATTTCTTGAGTTGGTGAAAAGTCCATTTCAAATGCATTTATATGTAACCAGATATCTTCTTTCAGAAAGACAAAATGAAAGAGGAAAAATAAAGATACACTGAACCATATTTAAAAATTATTATATTAAGGAAATTATATTAAGTGAATTATTAAATTATATACACATAAAATATGTATGCAAGGAGATCAAACCTAAAAGTAAATTGTGCAATTTTTACACAACTCTCTTTATATGTCACAAATCATGGAACTGAACATAGTATGTGGATGAAGTAGTTGTAGTTAATAAGCTGCTAAAATATGAATGGTTTGACATTACAGTGTGAAGTAAGGGGTGGCTTTGTTGAAAACATAAATTAACAATTTCCAAGGGTTCATTTACAAAAACTACCAAAAGTGACCTGGTGTGGGAAGTAAACCTGAAGACCAGATGATGAGACCCCAGGGGAGGAAGATGGGAGCAAGTCTGGCCTGGGTGGTGTTTTAATGATATGCAGGAAAGTGAGAACATCTGCCAGGAAGTGCAGTTCTAGCCCTGGGTCCCCTTAACCCATGATTGCTACATGAGATGCAATCTCACCTTCATAATAGCCATGTCCCTTGATTTGGAATGACAGGAGAGCTGAGGCCTGTCCCTGTGCTGTCTTGTGGAACACAGCATGGCATAATTCAGCAAGGCAGGCTCCTCTCCTGTTCTTGCACAGGCCTTAGACTGTGGGGCTGGGTGGGAGAGCCATGCTGAAGCTCCACCCCTGGCCTGTTTCCAGGGCTCACTTCCCAAGCCAGATGACTTCTAGGGGACCATCACCCTCCCCTGCAGCCCAGTGCTGCACCCAACTGGGACCAGCTTCACACACTCCCTGGTACCTCCATGCCTAACAGATTCCTGGCATTCAGGTCTTAGTTCCTGCTTGATTCTCAGCCTCCATGATTGGATTCAGGCTGCCAGCATCAGTGTTAGGCCCAGCCAGAGTCCAAAGCCAGTTCTTCCTGTGCACTGGGGTACAGCAGTCACATCCACAGAAACACAGGTTGCTGAGTGACACACATACCCTGGTTCAGCCTTTCCCTTTGCTCCTAGGATCTCCTGTCTTCTTTTCAGAGGCTGCTTGTAGCTCAGTGGGGAGGGGTGTGCAGGGGCTCAGGAGACTGCTGTCCATGACAAAGGCAAAAGGTCAAGTTCACTATGCTGATCTCTGTTTCTTTTTTTCCAATTTACATTTATACCAATACTGTGATGAAAAAACCAGCACAAGGAGACATCAGTGATTCCATGAGTAAATGACATGACTGACAGAAGAAAACTACATCCACATTCAAGTCTAAATCAGTTACCATGGGATCATCCTAAAATCATGACCTGGTACATCTATAATTTTATACATAAAGATAATAGCAGCAACAAAATGTTTATGTGAAACATAGAAGCCTAACAGAAATGTGGGTCATTACTTTTCTCTCTTACTGACATTTTAGAGAAGTTCAAAGCAAAATAAAACACGATAACAGTTTTTTTATAAAAATAGTTTGACTCCTTAAATGTAAATTCTAAATCCATACTTTGTGGATTATTCAACTTACCTGACCATGAGGGCATCAGTGCACCATGAAAAAACAGCCAGGATAAAACCATGAGATTGCTGAGCAATACCTGGGAGTCCAACAGAGCCAGATTACCAAGCCACACCTGCATTCCCTGGGACAACATCCTCCCCATATCCAAGATCTGAGAAGCCCATGAGCGATTGAGGTCTATCAGACACCTGCTCTCTGTTCAGCACCAGACCTCATCCAAAGTGTTCTTGCTCCATTCTCAAGAGTAATCACCCAAACAAACCCAGGATATGGTGTGTCAGGGACAGATTCAGGAGACAGCTGATCTGCAGGAAAGGCAACCTCAGCAGTAAAGCAAGTTGATTGGGAATGAAGAACTCAAAGCCCTTAATCATAAAAATTTTTATTACACTCTTAGCAGTTGAAAAGACACATTTCTTTTTTTCTTTCTGATTTCATACCCCTTGCTCTGTCTCCAGCTGTGCAGTTATAATTCAATGAATCCCAGGAATGTTCTTCCTTGGGTACTGTCTCAATGTTGGAATCTACCTGGAGATTCTTCATGGTCACAACTGAAATCATATTTTCTCTTTACCATGGAGTCTTTAGAGACACGATGGTCAATGATAAAGTCATTAACTTCTTGCATGCCATGTTGCCCACACCACATGCTCCTCCTCTCAGAACTTACCTAGGTTCTGTGGGTTCAGAGATTCAGCAATTATCACTCACAAGTGTAAAACCTAACATACTCATTGTGTCACTTCCCACATTCCTAGGATCATTGCAACCCTCAGCATCAGTCCTGTGGAACTGGAGTTGCAGCTGCAATGCACACACTGTGTTAATAACTCCTAGGTTGGGAGCCCAGGCCAGGCTCAGACCTCTGCCCACACAGATGATTCTGAGAGGGTGGGATTTTCCTCTTTACTTGGAACAGCACGATTGGGAATGTGGAATGAATAAGTGTGGGGAGGGACCGGGATGATTACTTTGCTTCATGGTAATTAATGTAATTTCTACAGGTGTAACTGGCTTATGTCCACCTTTCAAAATAAGGCTGCTCTGAGAAGAAAAAATTAAGGAAGATGGGACTTCCCCAGCTCTGCTTTTCCTCAGAGATTATCTATATCCCAGTGAAAGTCACATAGCATCTATTTCCTAAGCACATGCATAACTGCCCATCACTCTTTGAGGTACGAGGTAGAATCTACCAATTTTGCTATTAAAGGATATTTGAGTCTAGATAGAACCACATCCATGCTAGTAACATCACACCACACAGATCCACATGTGGAAATGACCAAGCAAGCCACTCAACACAGTTCCAATTGCTTGTTCAAAAGGGGCCAGGTTTGGTCACCTGAAAGGTGAATTTGGTCCCTACACTCTCCTGCGCTCCCCAGCAGGAGACAGGAGAGAGTCTCCAAGGACTGAAGCAGCAGGAAAGCCAACATTTATCCTCAACTAGGGCTACCTTCAGTGAGGATGGTTATGGAACTCTTCCTGTTTTTATTTGATATTGAGACCATGGCAGTTATAGGATGGTGTGAACTGTGGACTGAGGCTTCTCTTCTCCTCTTAATTTTTGGAGGACTGATACCCAGTGAAAGACCCCAAGGAAGGGACCACACACCCAGTGAAAGGGTGTGATGTTCCTTGAGCTGTTATTTCTCGTGTTGGTCTTGGTGGGATATTACAAGCCTCTTGATCCAGGAGGAAGATGGTGCTGAGGACAGGCCCCTTCCACACAGTTAACAGGCTGGTGCTGCCAATGAAATATGCTCTTTGACCCAGTGTCACCTACTGGAAGAGGTAATCCATTCCCATCCCCAAGGAAAGTTTCATGTCATCTGTCATGTACAATGTCATATTTTCATAAAAAATTTCATTTGAAAATAAAATTAAAAAAACTCTTTCCCATCACATTGGGGCATCTTACCTTGGCATTAGAGAGGCCTCTTCCTCCAACAGACCTCCTGGAGATCAATATGACACTGAGTAATTGTCAGCACATTGGTGAGGTTGCTCATAAATTACTAAGGGAGTGGGCTTCCTGTGGACAGAGGACAAGAGTGACAGAGGAGTTTACTTCACCAGCCTGGACCCAGGTGCTGTTGGACCACTGTCACGGATAGAAAAAACCTGGAGAGAAGAAGACAGCACAGAAATGAGACTCAGGTCCTTTGCTATGTAGTCGTAGGACACTGTTTTGAGCCTGAAATGTTCAGTCAACAGATGGCACTATATTGTGTGTTCTGCTTTTCTGGAGGGCTCATAGCTCACATTCCTCCTAGACTGTGCATATAAAATTCTTAGTTCAAGGTGGTATTGCTGCTGAGATTGAGAGTTTAAATTTAGATCCCATTGTTCACTGGCTGCCCTATAGTGCCTCCTGAATCAGAATGAGTCTTCAAGGAGATCATGAAGATGGACTGTCAACACACCTGCAGATGGTGTCTGTGGGAACCATGTTCATGTAGATGAGACAATGCAGAGCCATCAGAGCAGAGGGCATTGGGCCTTGGTGCCAGTGAAGATGGCCTGGGTTCACATGAGCCTGGACCCACATGGACCTGGGAATGTCATGCAATTCTGTTTCCTCAGTTCTCTGCACTGTCCTTTGAGCACTGAAATGTGCCTCCATATTGGTATCCTGAGGCTGAATGTAATCAAACACAGGTAAAACTTCAGGATAAATGACTGGCTCATCATATTTTATTTGTTTATTTTTTTAATGTTGTGCTAAGCCTCATGCATGCTAGGCTAGCTTTTTGCCACTGAGTTACAACCCCAGACCCCAGCTCATCATAAAGTAGCCGGTCCTTCAATTTTAAATATCTGGGAGGATATCCCACTTTGTCTAGTTGCTGTGTTCAGGGAGGAACTCTGTGGTTAACAACAGGGATGGTGAAGGGAACTTCTCCTCCTTTTCTGTGTGTGGTTATCTGCAGCTTATGGGGAGTGTTTCCATCATCACTTCCCTTCAACTGACCAGAACTGGGCAGGTATTTCCTGGTGACTCCTTTATAAGTGGAAATGAATGGGTGTGTCTGTGGCTACCAAAGTAGGTCTATGGTTCTCACTGTCTCACTTAAACTGGATTAAGATCTGTGTGTGCATCCTGGACCTTGTCCTGCTGTTGATGGACATGGGCTATAGTTGCTCTGAGTGTGCTGTTTCTTCTCACTCCTTCCTCACCAGAGGTGTACATGCAAGCTCTCATCCCCACTGAGACACCTCAGCATCAGGAGGCACAGGCCAATCCTCTCTCAGAGGAACCCCTCAGTGGCCACAGTCTGTGACCTCAACCAAGGACTGCCCCTGAGGAGCTCCCAGGTCCTTCATCACTCTCTCATAAAATGTCCTGTCCTCAAACTTGTTGGGATGATCTGTAATCCACACTCTTCCACTACTGAGTGGGAGTGGTTGAGAGGGTTAAGGATAGGATATTTAATTCTAGGCAAAAGCACTGCATAGATTTTCATAAGAAGAAGAGATAGTTGGTTCTTCTGTTATTTATTCAAAACATTTTAATTTATTTTTTTCACTGCAAAATAAATTTATTTGAAGATAAACTGTCTTATAAAAGGTCAGAGGCAACTTGAGATCCCAGATTCAGCTTATCTCATAGAAAGATTCAACTCCAAGTAGCACAATTTTATCTGCTTTTACTCCTGAACACTCTTGAATTATGAAATGTTTATATGACACACTGGACAGCCAACTCCAGCACCAAGGAATCCACAGCTTTCAGCTCAGTCTCATGAGGACCCAGTTTGGGCCACCGATGTCTCTGGCTGTGACCACAAGCAGAGGTCCTGGCATCCCAGACCTGCCCTCCCTGGCACTTTCCAAAAGCACAAGAATAAAAACCAAGACTGGCCCACTGCTGAGCAAGGGGTGGAACTTCTGCTTGATGGTGTGCTGACGACACAGGTTGGACTTTCCTGGTGACCCCCTGGCTGGCCTGGACAACCAAGAGGTCCAAGCAGCAGTCTTACCAGGACATTACATGGCTGCCTGGCAGCTGGTGGGAGGAAGGAAGGAAAGAGAAAGGAGGTGCACAGTTGTGACAGATCAGGCCTCCTTTGGCAGGAGCTGTATGATAATCCTGGCAATGGCTTGAAGGGAGGGGAAGTCATTGTCTGGGCAGCAAGCAGCACCTGGTGGCTACTGACTTCACCCTGCACCAGCACCTGCTGGCAGGTGGGCACACACAGCAGTCCAGACCCACCTGCTGGGTGCTGGGCTGCCATGCACTCTTCTTATTCCCCTTGGACTTGGTGCCTGCTGGCTTCTCACAGCTGCAGAAGTGTGTGTGTGCAGACAGCAGCTCCTGCTGCTTGGCCATGTCAGGCAGCAGCACCAGCAGCTCACTGAAGATCTTCTGGAAGTTTTCCCAAAGCAGGTCCTGGTGGCTATTTTAGTACTGGGCTTCAGAGATCATTCCCTGTCTGAACTCCCCCAAGTGGCTCTTAAACTTGCTGAAGCAGGACTTGTTGCTCTGCACAAAGTCCTTGATAGACTGGATGAGCTGCAGGTTCCTCTCCCAAAAGTTCTCCGGGACCAAGTAGGCTCATGGTGTGGATGCCAGCATGGGTGCTTTTGTGATGGTGGTCGTGGTGGTGGTATTGGTGGGGCTGGGAATGCAGGCTGGGTGGTGACTAGAGAGGAGGCTGTAGAAGCTGGTGCTTGGGGGTGTCTTGAGGACAGAAGGTGCCAGGCCCAGTGGGGTTGGGGGTGGTGTGCCCTTCAGGAGCACAATAGTGTTGAAGCCTGGGGGATGAGGCATCCTGGGTGGGCAGGGGTCCCAGGGCTGGGAAGTCTTCCTGGGGAGTGGGACAGAGAAGAGTCTCCAGAGGCCTTGGGAACCCCAGGGTTTCTTTGGGGGTGCTCTGAGCCGGGGTCGGCCCTTCTGTGTGTCCATTGTTGATGACAGCTACTGGCCCTTCTGCACTACTCACAGGGGCTTCAGGGGCCTGCTCAGCCCAGGCTTTGGAGTATGGTCAGAGGGCAGTGGTGGGGACAGTGTGGTACCAGTTTTCTCAGAGCCCACCTTCTTTTTCTTGCCAACCTTGGTGGAGGTCTAGGTAGAGGCTGGCCCCAGCAGAAAAGCAGTTGTCCCAGTGGGCATGCCCCACAACTCCTGGGCCCCAAGGCCACTTCCCTGCTCCTCCACAGGGGGCAGGTCACACTTCCGTCCACCCCTGACCCCCTTTCCAGTCTTTCTGAAGGTCTGGCTGCTCCCACCAGCAGCCTGGGCTCCTGGAGTGGGTGGAGCCCCTTTCTTGCAGCAACTGCTGTTCTAGGCAGAGATGAGGCTTCCTAGGATGGTACTGGACTTGGATGCAGGGGACACCAGAGCAGGGAATTCCTCCTAGAAGGTGTTTCTACCCCTGGTGGGACCAGGGTTAACCAGCGCTAGCCCCACAAGACCAGGGGCTGCCACTGTGCAGCAGGAGGAAGTAGAAGCACAGAGACTGGGGAAATCTTCATCCTTGAATTTTGGAGTGGGTAGAAGGGTGCTTTGGGGAGCGAGCAGTGGACCCAGGCCCAGGCAGTCTTCCTGGCCTACAGGACCATTTGCTGAAACCTCCCTGGGGCCTGGGCCTTCACTCTGAGGCTGAGTTAGGCACTGGGGTCCATGGGGCTCATGGGCCCCAGCCCGTGGCCTCTTCCTTCTTAGGCCTACCACCCTCCTCCTGGTTCTTGCTCCTGGGAGTCTCCTCTAGCTGTGTAGCCACTGATGCCCAGATGGCAGCAGCCAGTTCTCGGACCTCTTCTTCCCTCTTGTACCTCCAGCTTCCTTGAAGGCTCTGCTGGGGTCCATGGCTGCTGACCCAGCCCCATTGACCCTAGGGGTTGTACCTGTCCACCTCTCATAGTCCTCACCACTGACAATCTCCTCACTCCGATGTGAGTGCCCTGGTGCAAAACTGAACTGCAGGTCAATCTGGTGGTTCTGGCGTACCTCAGCAAGGCTGAGGCTGTGGCAGGCAGTCCGGTGCACCTTGAGGTCTATCTCAGTGCTGAAGGCATGGCTGAACTGCTCTGTGCTGCAGCGGCACTCCTCACACAGGAAGCACTTCTCCGGGAAGTGCTCACTCAGGTGTGTATAGCCTCTGTAGTAGTCCTGGCCCACATCTGAGTCACAGAAGTGACTTAAGTAGTAGTCTCAGTGCAAGTGATTCAGCAGCTCATCATTGTTCAGGTACCACTCATCGCAGAACTTGCCGATCAGGTGTCCACGGTGTGATGTGTCTTCAGGATCCCCTTGCATGTGGTGCCAAGCCAGGTCCTTGCGCGAGTAGCACTTGCGCTCCTAGTTGAAGATCTTCAGGTGCTCCAGGCACAGCTTGCAGAGGAAAGCTCATGCTGCTTCTGCATGGGCTGCTCCAGGTCCCTGAAGAGGCCAAAGGGCAGCAACTGGGGCACTGCGGGCACTCATGCTGCAACAGCTGCCTGTACAATGCAAACAACTTTCCATCTGCAAAGTCCATGTCATATTTCTCCTTGTGCTGTAGCTGCTGGATGGGGATTGTGGCAAAGGCAGGAAGCTTCTTCTCAAGACCACCTAGCTCAGCTCCTCGTGGCACACAGTGCAGTAGCACTTCTAGCACAGCACCCGCATCTTGGTGGAGCAGCCATAGCACACTGGATGGTCACAGCGGCCCAGCGCCTTGGCCTCCAAATCTCCGCAGCACAGCACGCAACTCCTGCTGCCCCCCTTAGGCACCGCAGCCGCCACAGCTTCCAGGGCCCTGCGCCAACTCTAGGCACCCGCTGTGGCCATGGCAGGGCTCCATTTTAATTTCATGATGTGGTGAAAGATATGCTGTAAAATCTACATAAGTCTAGGTAGAAATCATTATTAGGAATGAAAGCAGAACACTGGAAAGAAGGAATTTTGTTACATTAATATTACAATAAATGAAAAATATATAATGTAATATTAAATTATATGTAAATTCCAGGAAAGATGCTGATAAAGGATATTTTAATGATGCCTGGTCATGATCGCACACACCTGTAATCCCAAGTACTTAGGAGATTAAAGAGGGAGGATCACAAGTTTGAATTCAATCTGGGTGACTTAGCATAACCATGTCTCAAAACCAAAATTTAGAGCAAGGACCTGTGGTGTAGCTCAGTGATAGAATGCTTGATTAGCATGCATGAGGTTCTGGGTTCAATTCCAGGAACACTAAAACAGTCAATGCCTAAAATTAAATTATGTCATTATTGAACAATTCTGTGAACACATTAGGAGCCATGAAATTATACCTTGTGTTTGTAAATTTCATTGTAATAGGAACTATATATTACATTCTATTTATGTTTTATCTATCAAAATGTAAAAATGCATTCTACTGTCATGTACAACTAATTAGAGCAAATAAATTTAAAAATGAAAAAAAAGTGACTATTTTCAGTTTTCAATGAGAATGGCTTTATTTAAACACATACTAATGGTGTCCATTAGGATTGTTAAAAGTACTGCCACAATGATTTGCACATCCCACTTCTCCTTACTGCCTGATGTATCTTTTTCTATTTTCAAAGTCTAGAAAGCACTGAGCTGTTTCTGGGAGGATATGATCACAGGCATTTTATAGATGTGCAGTGTGTGAATAAGGCAGAACTTGGAGTTCGCTCCTTCCACCTAAGCTGGAAACTCTGTGTCCTGCAGGCAGCAGCTGTCATGTAGGGGATTTTCCCACAGAGCATCATGCAAAGACTCTGTCCCAGTGCTAGCAACATGCCACCTAGTTTGTTTCCTAAGTCTTTAAATTCCTGATTCTTTAATTTTAATGTCACACAAAAATGAAGAACAAAAATTATTTTTGTCCTCTCCATATGTAAAAATCATGAATAGCTAAGAAAACATTTAAAACAAACAAATCAATAAAACAAACTCAGTATTATTATACTTTATATTACAAATACTCTCAGTGACCCAGATCAGAGTCCAGGCAACAGTTCTGGATAAGGAGGAATTACCAGGAGCAGGTGGCAGTGGAGCTCCCTGCTGCTTTCTGTGACTTCTTAGAGCACCCCTCAAGTTCTCATCTAGACCTGCACTCACCCCCTGGTGGACCAGGTTTTTGCAATGGGTAAGGGAAGCTTCTGGAGACCTCCATGGGGTTCCTCAGGATTTTCTGAAAGAAATACAGTCAAGTATAAGATGTGGGAAACAGCCCTTATTTTAGTAGACCCTGGCAGTTCCTTGTCCATCTAACTCTGAGCATGTTGTAGAGTGGTCATAATCCCTGCTAAGAGCTGGGGGACCCCTCAGACACAGAGAGAAAGGTGAGCCTAAAGAGTGATGCATAAGTCCCTAAGCTAAGCAAGAGAGGGCAAAGACACCCTGAAAAGACCCTCAGAAAGCACAGGTGTTGATATGCACAATACTGAACAATCACCACAAATAGGAATATGCAGATGACCAATGCCAAGGAAGTAGACCAAGCCATGCAGAAGTGAATTATCCAGGAATGGACCTTAAATAGTTCAATAACTGATATATACATGAGGGACTATTTGATTCCCTCTTACACACACACACACACACACACACACACACACACACACAATCCCTAATAGTATTATTGACTAAATGTCAAAATTTCATTGAATTATCATTTGAATCTTAATGAAAAATTTCAGCAAGTTGATATAATTTCAATAAATTGATAAAAGTGGCATTTGCTTGTCTTTCTTCCTTCCTTCCTTCCTTCCTTCCTTCCTTCTTTCCATTCTTCTATACATCCCTCATCCCTTCCTTCCTTCCTTGGAGGTAAGTAATCTAGAAATCTTGGTGTATATAGGGGAAATAACCTGCATGCATGGAATGGATAATATTTTGTAGATTGATGAGAAATAAAGTTGAGGAAGAAACTGAAGGATGATGACACATAATTGAGGGTGGGAGGGGTTAGTGTTAGTGTTAGAGTTAGGGTTAGGGAGGGGGGCAAGAATGGAGGAAGGAAGGACTGTATAGAGGGAAAAGAGGGGTGGGAGGGGTGGGGGGAAGGGAAAAATAGCTAAATGAATCAAACAGCATTACTCTATGTAAATTTATGATTACACAAATGGTATGCCTTTACGCCATGTACAAACATTTGTTTACAATAAAATAATAAAAAAAATAAAGAAATTAAAAAAAAAAGAAAAAGAAACTGAAGCTGGAGGATGAATCACAACACACCACGGTCAGATTAGATTAGATGATACTATATGGCAGGAACAAAGCCATTTGTATTCTATTGACAGCTTAGTTAATCTGCACTCTGTTGATGCACAGGTAATAATTGATGGACAGACACAGACTAATGAACAGGAGATGAATGGGTAGATTTGATATGAACCCAGTGGACTTAATGTTAGGATGGAAAGTTTCAGTTTGCAATAAACCTAACTGGTTTTGAAGAAGTGGAACATCGAGGTGTTTAAAAAACCAATATATAAAACACATATTTTCATGAATTTTATTTGCAAAAGTGACGTAGGATATTATTTGGAAAGTTGTCTAAACTTAGGCACATTATGAGCATTTCCCAAAGTTATTAATAGAGCACACTTGCATTTTTTTAATAACTGCAAAATAACTCACTGTACTATTTTGTATGATCTCAAAAGAGATCTAAAGTAATGTTTCCCTCATTATTCTATTAGACACTGTTCAGAAGAAACAATGATCTTCCACTCTTCCACATATAGTTTTTACTACACTTTCAAATATCTCCTTACATGGTGGCACCAGTCACACTCTAATTGAAGTGGTACTGCACAGAGAGGCTCAGCCCAGACAGAGAAACACCAACTGTCTGTACCAGTGATGCCTTTTCAAGGGGCAGAAAGAGTTTCCTCTGCAAGGTTCATCTCATCTGAGAATCACAGAAGGTGACATCCAGGGTGGCAGCAGAGCATTCTCTGAGCTTTCCTTTGTCACTCTTCCAGGATGTGTAGTCATGGGCTTTCAGTGTTTCCAGGGCTCACTCAGATGATGCCAAGAAATACCACTAAAGCCACACCAGTTGTTTGACTGTTGTTGAGGGTGACCCATTACTGATGGAATCTGACCTGTTCAAATGCATGTCCCAACTCTCAGAACCTGTGATCTGATGGAGACATGTGCTTTCTACATTGTGACCGCTATGCCAGGCTGAGACTCCATGACACTAGGTCATAGTGTGGCTAGTGTCTGGGATTTCCACAAGATCACAGAGTTCCTGACTCCTATTCCTGTGCATGCTGACTCTTGATCTCACACCCAGGGGACTTGTTCAGACCTCAGCATTGGGGCCCAAGTCTGGATTCCCATCTTGGCTCCTCTATTTGGATCATGTGAGTGTGGACACATTGAACTCTTGGTCTCTTTTTCTGCACTCAAAGAGAAAAAGTAGAAAATAAACTAGGACATAGGTTTGGGGAGACTGTGGAATGATCTAGTAGGTGAAAGGGATAAATATCACTTCACAGAATTAGATCTGACAAGATAATAAGACTCATAGAGGCATTGTAGACCAGCATTACTAATTCTCAGGTGCTTGTGTTGAAAGAAGTCACTTTATCTTAATCCATACTCAGGTTAGAAGGAACCAGGTAAAAGATTCAAAGATGGTACATGTGTTATAAATTCATTCTGTGATACACTTTCTTCTAGTCTTCATTTTCTGGACCATGTGTCAGTGTTTCTGATGGCCACACTGGCCAGTACACAGAGGCACAGTTCATCATTTATAAGAGATGTGTGTTGAGTGCTGATGATATTCACCAAGGTGTGCAAGAGAGTCTCAGCAAGGCCCAGAGATCAGGCTAATTCCACATGGTACCTTCTTTTATGTAACTCACCATGGGGCCTCTAGGTTGAAGGATTTGAGATTTTAGGGATCAGGGTGACAATATTAACAAGTTCACTAAAATACATCATCACCTTTGTATTTCTTAATCAGCTTCAAACATGAGTTCATAACTGCAGATTAGGTCCACTATCTTCTACACAGTTCCTGGGAATGACTAGAAACTGCAACCTGACTAGGAACATTGGGAGTGTTGTGGTTCAGATATGGGATGTCCCCTAGTACTCATATGTGAACTAACAGAAGAATGTTGAGAAGTCAAATGATTGGGTTATGGAAGTTGTAAGCCAATCAGTGGAAAAATCCATGGCTATGGATTATTGGATTGTGACTGTAGGCAGGTAAGGTGTGTCTGGAGGGCATGTGTTCCTGGGATGTTCAGTTGGGGTTTATATTTTGTGTGTGGTGAGGCAAACTCTCTAGGCATCCTGGTGCCATGTTCTGACTGCTTTCCTCCATCATACTCTTCCACCATGATGTTCTGCCACTACTTGTGTGCAAAGCAATGCAACCAGCCATATAGAGACTTCTGAATCTGTGAGCCCCAGATAAATTTTCCTTCCTCTAAAATTTTTCTTGTTGAGTCTTTTGGTCACAGCGATGAAAAAGTGATCTAAAACAGGAAGGCCTGCCAGGATGATTGTTTTGGGATTTCAAGCTGTGGAGGAGAGGAGGGATGGGCTCAGTTTATAAATTCCTATCATTTCAGTCATGCTCACCTGAACTGCATAGTCATTTTAGGGGATTTGGGGGAGAAGACTCATGATGGATGATAGAACACCTACTGAGAAAAGACAAGTTCCCTCCCTTTAAAAGGCCTGAGCCATGTGCAATGCCCTTCTCTTGAAAGATGGTTTTCTCCTGGCAAAAAGGAAATTGCCAAATTTGGGGAAACATACTCCAGGAAATGTGAAGATTACATGATTTTAGTCTATGAAATAAACTGACAGAAAAAGAACATACAGGTTTTGTTATATGCCCAAAGTATTGAATATGAGATCAAAGGTATCAAATGGGGAATGTGGATTGCCCAAACCTTTTTAAAAATATTTTATTTAGAGACAGGGTTTTGCTAAGTTGCATAGAGCCTCTCCAAGTTTCTGAGACTGGCTTGGAACTTGCAGTTCTCATGCCTCAGCCTCCACAGTTGCTGGGATTACATGTGTGTGCCACCACTCACAGCTGAAGTTATTTTTCATCTCTATATTTATATTAGGTTTGCTCCTCCCCAGCCCTCCATACCTCAGTATAATTACTAAGACCACATATTTATAAGTGTGAGATATGGAGGAAAAAGCAGAGATGTAAAATAGTAAATATAATGAGCATGCAGAGCAATCATTGTTAAGAGCAGCAAGAACACTAGATAATGATGAGTATTCATGAAGAATTTTTACATTTATCATTTTACTTGATCCTTAAAATCTTAGAAGGTGAAATGTGTCTTCACTCAAATTTAATAGAATAGAAAATTGGACCTCAGAGACTTCACATGATTGGCAGAAGTTCACAGAATTTTCACAATGTTCCTGAAATTGCCACGCAGGTCTTGCAGGTCAGTCTCTCCTTCCCTTCTTATTAATTGTGTCTCAACATCTTCTGGATTGCTGTCATCTGGAACATGGTATTTCCTCAGCCAGTCCAGTCAGATTGATAAAAAAGGAATTCTCCAGACAGACAGCTGCCACAAGGCTGCTTCTGGTTTGCAGAAATGACATTGTGCCACTGGTCAAGAGAGGTCTTCTTTCCTAGTGATCTGAAGTCAGCCCAACATAAAGTTCCCAGGCACTTGTTCATTTGACTGAAGACTCTGCCCATCACCCAACTACTTTTTCTGTACATTAGCAAATGTTGCTGTGCTTGATTCATCCACCATCATCTGTGAGCCCTGGAACATTGTGGGAATCGTAGCTCAAGCCTTGCCAACTGACCAGGTTCTGCCACCCAAACCAAGGTGCCAATCAAAGAGTTGAGCACTGGTGAAGGCAGGAAAGGGGCCTGAATTGGTATAGCTCTGCTGTGAATACAAGGGGATCTATCTCCTCAGCCTTGTCATCAGAGGAAGGGATTGACAAGAACTGCATAGGGAAGGGATGGAAGTGGGGTTGACAACAGGCATACACAGGTAACACCGCTGGTCTAACAGTGGTCTAGTAGATGTTTTCCCAGTTGTTCTGCTTGAGCTTTGTCTATGATAAGAAAATTGCTATTTCCTGGGAACAGTTTCAACTCTCATGACAAAAAATGTATCTATGGAATTTGTTGTTCTGCAACCCATGAGTGCAGGACAGACTGACTCAGAGTAAAGGAGACAGAGTGCAGGGAGCAACATCCATCGAGCTTTTGTCATGCTTTTGTTCAAGCAAAGGGTGACAGAGTTTAGCAAGAGCAGCCTATAAGTTCTTTTTTGAAACAGAAGAAATCCTGAAATCACCATATAGAGGTGCCCAAAGGGCCTGTGGTATGTCCCCAGGTTTCATGACTGGATCTATCAATAATTTATGCTAAATGCTTTTCCCCAGATTCCAGGTTCTTAAAAGGAAATGGTAATCAATAATTTACCACCTCTAATTTTCCTATGAAAACCTATTTATGCATTTCTGCCTCATTTTGCTAATGATATCCAATGTGAAACCTAGTGATGCAGAGAAGAAAAAAATGCTCTTCATAATTTCTTTGGAAGGCAATAGAGGATAGAATCATAACTCCCACCACTAATATCTATGAAGAGTTTCCACATGACCAATAATCCTTTAATTGCAGAGGAAGCCGGGTCATAATTATGGAAATTGCTAGTTAATGGGCACTTCTTTCCCAACTTCCTCTCACGTCCAAGGTAATGGCTATTTTCCCCATAAAACATATAAAACATAATAGCACTCTTTATATTTAAAAACTTAGGATTTGTCTTCCTGAAGAACTCAGGATTCACAATTTTCCAGAACCAAATTTAGATAAAGGAGGAAAGTTTTCAGTTGCTACTCAAAGGAAAGATACCTGGACCTTCAAACCCCCTTATGAGTCTGGGTAGAGATTCCCCTGGAGGGTTTTTAATGCTCAGTCACTTTCAGATGGTGACATCTCTCAATGTTCCTTGAAATCTAACAATGGACAGTTTATAATGTCATTACAAAGACATCAAGTATGTTCAGGGTGTACAATATCAAGTGGATATCTGGGGATATTCTCTGCATGAGCTGGAACCAGAGAACTGGAATCAGAGAAGAACTGGAATTGGTGGAACAAAGAAAGGGCAAGGCATTTTTCCCAGGACCCTGGTGTCACCCCCGTGTACACATCCACAAGGTGCCAGACCTCTGATGCGAGGGATCCTGAGGAGCACTTTGCAGAAGTGGCCTTGGAAATCATCACCAGCATGGCCTACATTATTCACAGTGCACCCTAGGTGCCCTGGGACACACATGCAGGTTCTCTATGTCATAGTCCATCCTTCATCACACAGCAGGCTCCTCCATAGCAGGATCTTACCCTCCCCAAAGCCCCAATCATATCCCTGTTCCTCAGCCTGTAGATGAGAGGACCAGGCAGGTAGCAGAAACTGCTGGGGAGTCACCAAAACACATATAACCAACTCCCCTTTCTCTCCCAAGGAGGCTCGGCTACCAACCAGGTCTTCACCACCACGGAGAGACTTCAGAACATGCCACCTCAAAACACTCAGGGAGGGAGAGCAGCCCCAGGACAGAGGATTGATCACTTGTGATTTCCTTTGAGGCCAGCCTCCACCACTTAGCGAGTTCCTGTCTCCAAAAATAAAAAGGGGTCATGTATAGGCCTCACAGGAAGAGTGCCCTGGGTTCAAACCCTGGCAGCATCGCTCGCCCCAAATACTGCCATTACCAAACCTGCCTCACTCTTCACCCTCAGAGTACAAGGTGCAAAGTCAGGTCAGGTCAGAGCCAGGGTGCTCTTGCTGAACTCATGGGGCAAAGACAATTAAGTGAAGAAGGTGCCCTCATGGGTTGCAGTGCACCTGAAGCCAAGGAACATTCCTAACTGAAACAAACAAACCAAAAAGGAAAGAGAGGAAAGGAAAGAAAAAGAAAAAGAAAGAAGAAGAAGAAAAAAATATATATATATGTATATGGAACCCTAACCTTAGGCAGCTTATGGTGTCTATATAGGTAAGGAGGCCGTGTCTTCTGAAAGACACAAGTTATAACTCAGAGCAGAGTGGAGGACAATGCAGGAATAGCTTCAGGACATGGGGTTTCCTCTGCAACAATGCACCAAAAATCAATCTCCCTCCCCCCAAAACCACACATCAGACATACTTCGAGGAGCAGAGTGCACGCCTGGCGCCTTGGTCTCCTCACTCGTGCAACAGAGAGGGACAGCACCCACCGCCGCCTCCCAGGAGCACGTCAAAGACACGTATGTATGTTACACACTTACGGCCAGAACTCAGGAGCAGTGAGACTACACACTCCAGGCCCGCCTGTCCTACTGCTTCACCTTGTAAACTGTCCACTCTATTGCCTGCAAAGAGGAGATGGAGATCCAAGGGAATGTGCCCTGACTAGATAGTCAGGCCAACATTTTGCCCGATCTGACTCATTACTCTGTTCTGACATCTCGTACCGTGCATCCCCGGACAGAGCAGAAAATTTTGAGAACACCAGTGTCCTACCCTGGGCACGGCAGGGAGGGAGGGAGTGAGGAAGAGAGGGAGGGCAGGGCAGGGCAGGCCGACCACAGAGCACCCAGATGGCAGTAGCCAATCCCCCATTCAGCTAGCTCTGTCTTCCCGTAGGTTTCAGGAATCATTAATGACACCCACTCACTCACCCACCACCCTCTCTCACGAAGAGAGGTGGCACCGGGCCTGATACCCTCCCTGCCAGCGCCCGTTTTCAGAGAGGAGACTCATAAAGTTCATGGAAACATCCGATACAGATGACATTCCAGGAAAAATCCATCAGACGGTCATCGCCTGCATCCACTCAATCTGAAAATGCCAAAGCCTCAATCCTCGCTCGACTCAAACACGAAGTCATCACCACGACCACCACCACCACCAACACCACCAGCAACACAGGAACACCAGGCCAAGATGCCCGAGCTTGCTCTTCCTTCTCAATATGGCCAAATCCCTTAAAGTTTCCTTTTTTCTCTTCCTCCCTGCTGATATTATATGATTCACCATGAGAAAGATCTGGGCATAAGTTCTGAACACTGTGGAGAAAGGGATAAATAACATCATGGGACAGCAGATGTACATCACCATTACATAGGTGGCCTTGTCACCACAGGCCTGTCTCAGCATGGTGGGTACATTGCAGAAAAGATGGTTAACCTTGTGGGAGACTCAGAATGGGGTCCCATGGTGGTGGACATGAGGAGGAGACTGTCTAGAGTACCCCCAGAACAGGAGCTGGGCAGGATGGAACAAAAATGCAGCAACTCATGAGCAGGGTAGTGCAGTGGGCTACATAAAACCATGTAGTTTTGTAGGCCATGAGTCCCAGCAGGAAGAACTTGAACTCCACAAACTCAGGTAGAGAAAGTACTGGGCAGTATGGGCAGAAAAGGAGATGGTTCCCTTGCCCACCAGGTAGTCCACCAGCATCTTGGGGACAGTGGTAGAGATATAAAGCATGTTGATGAAGCACAGATAGCTAAGGAGGAAATACAGAAGCATGTGCAGCTGGGGTCCACATAGATCAGGTATTCAGTCAATCACAGCCCCATTGACTGTCATGGCCACAGAGAAGTTGATGGGGATGACAGTAAAGAGGAGGCCTGAGGTTCAGCTATGAGGAAAGAGGCTCACCATTATAAAGTTGACAGAGAAGGTCATGTTTAATCCATAGGCTTGTGTTTGATCTGGGAAACAGAGATGCATGGACTGATGAGAGTCACAGTGGTGTGGCAGACCATGTGAAAGTGTCTATGAAGCAAGCACTAGTAAGTTATGATTATTTGTATGATTGACATCAGGCAATTTTTGGTGAGCTAGATTTGCAGCAACTAGAAAGTTTGGTTTGAATGGAATGAGACAAGTGGACACTTGGCAAGTATTGCTCAGATTGAGAAAGTTTAGTTATTAAGGCAGAAGGTCAGGGTTCAAGAGAGGACTGGACATTGATTCAAATAGCCAAACAGTTTAGTCAGACATTTGATCAAATTGGGAATTTTCAACACAATTTGAAAACTGAAATGCCTCAGCTACAAATAACCAGTAAGTTTTATAGACACAGCTAGAAACCACAGTGAGTGTCAGTGGACAGGATGACCTCATCTATCTAATCCTTGGCCATGGTTGTTAGCTCCTCCTTCACTCACTCATCATGTTACATTCATGCTCACTGCAAACCTGCATTTATGAGACACTGCTGGCAATAGTGTAGTGAGTAATAGAGAATGTTCCACACCTTAGGATTTTTTTATGGGAGAAATAGAGCAGGAAGTAGCCAGGGGATGCTTTCCAGAGCACCAGTTAGGGTTGTGGGTACAACTGTGTTTGGACAGTGCAGGATCACATGGCCATGAGGGGGACCAGGATGGTGCTCTAAAGGGTGAGTGGTGAATTTGATGGCCAGAGCTTAATGGTGTCATGATGGCAGGGGCACAAATGTGAAGGACATGAGGGACGGTGAGGTGCCAGGGTTGCTCTTCTAGGCAGGGCATGGAGATCAGAACTGCTTTTAAAAGTACTGTGAACAGAAGTAAGTTGCAGCTCAAAAGTTATAACTATCTGTTTAACCGTTACTATATGTTCATTCTGTTCTTTAAAAATAAGTGTCCTTTTTGTACATTTGAGCCCATTATGTTTTTACCAATCTTATGTAATTGTGTTTCTTACAGGTTTGCAAGAGGAAAACCCACATCTGGGGAAGACAGGATAATCCAGACTGTTCCTTCTGTCCTGGGACTTTTCTTCCCACACCTTTTCCCACTTGCAAGACTCCTGTATTATTAGTCACAAACTTTAGAGATGGTGGCTGGTGAAAATGTCTGAAGGACCTTGTAGAACAGAGGGCACCAGGAAACCTCACAGAGTCTCAGAAAGTGAATGGACATCCAGGATGCATGTGGCTCATTCTCATCTCAGAAATTTAATAAAAATAAGTAAAAACTTAAAAAAAAACTCCCACAGACTGGGTAAAGATGATTTGGAGGGGACCCCATAGATCACAGGCAACTAAAGGACCCCAGCACTGCAAATGGCAAGCAGGCATGTGGAAAATTTGCAGCTCCATGAAAAGCTCCAGAAAACATAGGCCAAACCATCACACAGTGCTGCCTCACCCATTAGAACAGCTTAAACCAAAAACAAGAACTGGTGAGGATGCAGAGAAAGGGGCCCTTTTTACATGGTGCATGGAAAATAAATCAGGACAGCTGTGATGGCCAACAGTGTTGAAGTTTTTCAGAAAGTTGAAACTGAAACTGCTGTGAACCCAGCAATGCCAATATGAGGCTTGCACCCAATGAAAGATGATTAGCATGCTGAGGAGAGGTCATACTTCCCAGATACTGCAGTGCCATCAGACACTGTCCAACACAGGATCAGAAAGCAACCTAACAGCAAAGAGCAAATGGATGGGCTCCGGAACTGTGGGAACATGAACAGAAGGAAAACTATTTATCCATACAAACCAAGTGACCCTGCCATCTGTGGCAATGTGGATGAACCTGTAGGACACCATGCTAAACAACACAAGTAAGGTTAATGGGAACACTGCCATGTGAAATCATGGGCAAACCCAAGGTTGACCTCCCAGGAATGGGCGTGGTGCTACCCAGAGGCAGGACTGCAGTGGTCAGCCGATGTCAAGTCACAGCCACATGCCCAGAGTATGTTCTGAATTGCTGTACAGAGGGTGATGGCTGACCACATGTACAGTGCATTTCATAACAGTGGGAAGGGAATTTTGGTTGCTCTAACATAGAGAAAGGAAAAATGCTTGGTGAGATGGATTTGGAAATTTCTCTGATTTTATTGTTACAGGGCACACATATACAAAGCCTTTCCACTGTGCCCAGGTCATATTAAAATTATCAAGTTATTTAAAATACAGCATAAAATATTAGATTCAATTTCCAATGTTAATAATGTCTGGATCAAAAATTAAGACAGTCTGAGATACACTGGGGTGTGAGCAGTCAGTTATGTCCCAATATTTGTGTAGAAATACTAGTCTTACTTTTCATTTTGTGAATCCAAAGAAGCAGAGGGAAGAAAGTATGTAATATTAGTATTAGTGAACTGAGAACTAATTGGAAATGCATGTTGGAATACAAACATGAGTGACAGAAGTGCACAGAGTTCAGGTATTCTTAACAGGTGAGTGTGTGTGAGTATGTGTATGTGCCCAGCCAGTCTGCAGAGGCAGTGGGGCAATCCCAGGAGTCAGACACATGACACAGAGCAGGTTGAGCTGAGGTTCTGAAAAGCCCCTCACCCACACTTCCACCACTTCCCATCATCTGGCTGCTAGTTGAGTGCTGCTTCAGAGCCCCTTCCCCAGTGTCACCTCTGCATGGCCACAAAAGGAATACAATCAATTTCTACATATTCACCAAGAGTCCACCACTGTTCTCTCACTGAAGTAGTCAGAAATGGTAATTGTTTACTTAAAACTCCAAAAAAAAAATCGAGAAGATATAATTCTGAAGAGCACTAACATAATCAATCAGGAGATTTAAAATAAAAGGTTGAATGTATGTGTATGTGTGTGTGTGTGCACATGTGTGTTCCAAAATCTGGGAAAATGTGAAAGAGGCCACATGGATGATCACAGTTCAGGAGATTTAAGCAGACACATGTATTAGATAGAAAACAACTACATGAATCACAGCTACAACCTTATAAAGGATGAACAACCACTTTGAACTTCTAAGTACACCCATCAAAGAAAGCAAATATAAAAATTTACAAAAGAAGATGCAAAAATAGAACAACTGAAACATGCTGAGTATCATCTAAGGTAATGTTAAAAATGAGCAAGGAATAATTCTGGAATTTCAGTTTTAAATAAAAACACATTATATGCTCAATACATTAAGTCGGTTCCCATGGCACAATTTTTTCACAAAAATGTATTACCATTCTAAAACAGGATAGCAGGTAGGTTTATATATAAGACAGAAAGGCTTAACTACTTAAATAGATACCTAAAACACCGCCTAGGGCAAAGGAGATCACAACTGCAGTGATATAACTACATCATGTGGGAAAGTTCTGAGATGTGTGGGGTTCAACAGTACAGTTGTGACAGAAATATTAGGTGAAGTTTGAATAAGCATCAGTGATGAGGTTTGATGGTGATAATTAACTTTTGAAATATGTGAGAAAAAGATTGATTTAAATTTTTTACAGGTAAACATGGGTATGTTTGGGATTATTGATAAACTTTTCTTATAAATAAGAAAACATATTTATTAACTTCAACAAAAACAATAAACCTAATACTGGGCTGGACTATATTTGCTTTTGAAGAAAATATGATAATGAAAATGGAAATATTTAACTTTAGAAATGTTTGCACTCTCAAGTATAAATATACATGCACACATGATGCAGATTATCTGGAAAAGTTTTTTCTTTTAAATGTTCAGATTTCCATAGGAGGTAGAAAGTGCACAATTCACAGAGCTAAAAACCAAGTGGCACTAAAGCCATCATATTCAGAAACATGATTTTGTTCTGAAAAATGACTGACCAACTTATAACCAGGGTAATCATTAGTAATGTGATGAAAGGGTAAGAGAAAATTTGACCAGTCAGAGACAAAAAGGTGAAAAAAAACTGTTTAATATTTGGAAAAAAATTTTATTATTGAAACAATGCAAGAATTTACTCATAGACCTATGGGACAGGAAAAAAATTAACTCAGATAATACTTGTTAGCATTAATTGAATTTTAGTGTTTTGTTGTTATTAACACATGTAACTAGAATAAAACTGGAACGTTTTGATGCCCACATTAAGATTTATTTCCTAAGTAATATTACATTCAAATGAAACAAAAACCTGACTCACAACCTCTTCAAAATAATATGCCTTTAGTAAAAGGCTTTTGAGGAGACCACAGGGGAGTGTACTATCTCAGAAGACATTAAGACACCCTTATTCTTCTCTTTCCAAAGACTTATGCAATGACACTGTCCTGTCCCCATTCGTGTCCCCCTGCAAACTCCAACCCCTCTGAATACCCCTCCTTCCACAGGGTCATAAGCCTACCATATGTCTTAAGATTTTTCTCCTTTTTCATTAAGTAGCTTCTCGTACATGAAAATCAATTTAGATACTCTGGGAAATGTCCAAGCAACATTCTTCCAACATTCTTCCCTGAATATCAAAGATATAATACCTGATAAGTAATAACCAATAAGTTCTCCTTTGATGGCTGGAGATAGGGGAAAAGTTGTGAATATCCACACTTTTGTCCAGATTTGAATTTTACTGCATGTAAAAAATTGCTTATATTTTTTCAATAAAAGAATCCATGAAATTTGTCTTTGAGAAGTGTGAGCATGGACAGGAAAGGAGGGACACTGAGAGGGAAACAGAAGAGAAGTCTACGGGAACAGTGGGAGTGAAAATCTGACTCAGTCCAGCAAAAATTTAGGTGTGTTGCCAGCACAGGGGGACCAGAGAAGTGAGTGATGTTGTGCACACATCTTGGCACGCTATTTTACTAGCTGTAACTAGTTTTATGCACTTCTCAACCAAATAGCTTAACCATGATCAAGAATAACACATACTCCAAATAGGATCTACAGGCAGTATCTTCGAAAATAGAAAGAAAAAAGGATAGGCCAGAGTACTTGGCAATTTTTCATTTGAAGTTGGCCTTAAACAAGAACCTAATCTATTTGAACTTATAGCTGTAGACGAATTCATGAACTAAAATGATAAAGTCCAGTACTCTGGGCTCAGTTGGAGAACTTTGGAAACTTTGTAGGGGCCAATCTAGATTAAGAAGAACATCCATGAAACTTTGAAGCTAATTTTATTTTTGAAAATGAGAAAATGATTCACATGCAGACTGTACTGATGCCTCCAGCAAATCTAAACAAATCAAAAGAATTATTTACAATAATTTAACATTACCTAAAACCTGGCAAAATAACCTGATGAAAGAAAATCAAGAGGACAGTATAATATGTCAAAATACATTCTACTGTCACATATAACTAAAAAGAACAAATAATTTTTTTTACACAGCATGTACTGGTGACAAAAAAAAGAGGACAGTTGCACTGGTTAGCACATGAGAATCAATGTATGTACCAGTCTTTTAGATATAGCAGCCTATTTGGGACTACGTATGAGAATACTTCTTTATCTACCAACAAATATTTTGATTCTTGTATTATCTTTCAGATATAGTTTTTGTAAATCAACTATTATTTTGGCCCTTTATTTTTTCATCTGGTTACCTGTACTCTGCAAAAAAAAAAAAAAAAAAGAATGAACAGGGATGTTTTGCACATATTTGATGCATGGTAAGACACTAACATAATAGACAGTACACAGCCATTTACATAATATTTACAAAAGTTGTCTACCAGAAACATTATGAGAAACACATCATAGTATAACACTAGAAACTTACAATATATAGACAGGTAGATCTAACCAATGGTTATAAAAACCACTGAGATATACCACAAATAAAAATATTTGTCCATGTACCATAATCCTATGTTGTTGTGCTATTTTTATGTACTCATTACTAATGAGAAAACCAAAGCCCAGAAATATTGAGTAACTTGCACAATGATTAAGAACATAAAGGGAGCTTGGCTTTCAGGCTAACATTCTCAATAATTATATAAGCGTCCTCTTAAAATTAGGACTCTACAATAGCTCAAATAGCAAATAATGAGGGCAGATGAAACCAAGGAAAGACATTAATTGAAAGTAAAGTTTCAAACAAGTGAAAAGAAGCCAGGCATGATGGTACATCCCAGCTACTCATGAGGCTGAAGCAAGAGGATCACAGGTGCAGGGCCAGCCTAGACAACTTGGCAAGACTCAAAATCAATTTTTTTATTAATAAAAAGTGCTGGGGCATAGATTAGTAGTAAAGTGCTTGCCTAGTTCATTCCCTAAAACCACAAAAAAGGAAGAACGAAAGAAAGAAAAAGCAGAAAAGGAAGAAAAAAGGAAGGAAGGTGACAAAGTTGGCCTTTCATACTGCTTCCTTTTTAAAACTTGACTCTGCCACTCACTAGATTTCTGATTTCTGATACCTACTAGCTATGCAACTTCATTAATCTCTCTTAGAATATACATGAGTAAAATGGAGATTATATTTAATTAATAGGATTGCTATGAGGATTAAATGAATTATTTATGTAAATCATTTAGTCTTTAGCATAATTACTTCCAGAAATTTTCAGCAATTAATATTAAATTATATTATTTAATACATAATAATATAGCATATGATCTTATTATTTGCAAATTGGTCATATTTAGATTGATGTGTGAAATCAGGGTACATATTTCTTCTCTGGTTAGAGTTCAGAACAGAGTTTGAGTCTGGGTATATTGATTAGCAAGCCAAGGGCATAGAGATAATAGTGGAAGCACTGAGTGTACATGACACTGTTTAAACAATTAAGATAGGGTGAAGGGAAGAGGTCAGATACCAGGGAGCAGTCTCAGGGCAAGTATCAGTCCACCTTGTGTATAAGTAGTAAAGGGAGTGTACTATCTGTAGTGAATTTTAAAACAATAAGATGACTTAAGTTTTGCATGCTAATCATCATCACCAATAGCAACAACCTAATAATACAGAAATGAAGTGACAGAGAGAATTCCTCTACTTATGATACCCCAACTGTTAATTAATACATCCCTAGAGATGTCTAAAACCAGAGTCTGAGAAAATACTCAGTTTTTTGAATGAATCAATTGGGAAGGAAATGGGCAAGAAAGAGTAGAAAAATATGCAAGTATAAAGAATATTTTTGGGTTCACTTATTAGAAGAAAAAATATTAGAAAAAGAGATAGGCATTGACATTAAAATGAGAAACAAGGGAAGTGATTCAAAGTTAGTTTAGTTATGTAGATAGGTGTGATGCTGAATTGCCAAGTAGGAGGTAAGGCAGGGATTTATGAGGACAATTCCAGGTGAAGAAGTTAAGGAAGATTTCTGCGGGATGGAAATAGAAAACTGATCACAGCCAGCACAAGGAGATTTCAGGAAATATTTCTTTGACAACAGAAAAAGCATTCTAAAGAAATGGAGATCATTGGTTTGAGGAAGTGTTTCCTGTTTCAGATGGCAAGAGATTTAGGAATGAATGTAAAGCTGGAGGAATACTGAGGAAGATCCACAAAGAAAAAGAAACGTGAGCTATGGTTCAAAAGAACAAATTGTAATTTTTGCTTTCTATGTTTTAGCAATTATATAAAATGATAATGCTTGCCCTGGTCAAAAATGCACAGTCTCACATAATCCAATACCAGTGAATTTTTAAAATTACCTGAATAAATAAGTAAATAAATCCATGTGTGTGTAGATATGTCTATGTGTGTGTGTGTGTGCATACAGTATATACATATATATTTTTTTCAGACTAACCACAAAGCATGTGGAATGAAAAACAGAATAATAAATTTATGCTTACTTTAAAAATTCTTATACAAAACAATAAAAAGGATAGTATTATTTTAATTAAAATTACCTTGTAAATTTTGGGAAGTCTTTTTATTTCTAAAGATATATTCAAATGCAATAAAATATAAAGGCAAATTTAATAATGATATATATACGTATTTCATATAAAGTTATTAAAATATTTTTGTGATATAACTTTTAATAAAATTTCTGACCTAAAACTTAGATTAGATCTTAATGGGAATTTTCTAGTAAAGAAAATATTTGTTCCTTAATTTTCATTCTATAATGAAAGCATTAGAACTATATAATAAAACAGAAAACATAATAATACTAATATAAAAGCATTTCAGTTTTTCAGGGAAATGCCTGTTACATTTTGTGTTTTCATTGTAGATGAAAATATAATTGGAAAGTAAGGATATACATTAAAAGAACAGTAAATATACAAGTTAGTGGGAAATCTTCAGATTCACAACAATTATATGCAAATCTGCTTGCATTATAAGCATTCAATTATCTTTAGAGATATGCAGAGCAAAAAAAGGAAAATAAATTTTTGTAGTAAATTGCAATAGTTATCCTAAAAAAGGTGAAAGAGACAGAAGAACTTTGAAGTTCATAAAGGAGCATAAAAGGACAGAAATATTGAAATCAATGCCAAATTATTACAAACATCAGTAAGTCTTAAAACAATCCAAACAAAATTATAGAACACAAACAAATCTCGTCTGGTTACTGAAAGCAATGTGTTCTTGTCTGAGTGAGTCATCCTGTGAGAATGACCAAAAGATAAAAGAATGAAGAAAAAATCTCCTTACCCACAGAGATTATGGAGACCTCTTGAGTTATCTGCAAATCAATACTACCTTTGAGGAAGAAGCACAGAGATTTTACTTAGGGAATCTATACATATTCATACAGAAAGGCACTTTAGGGGTGAGTATATTCCTGAGGATACTCAGTTTAGAATGTACATTTCTCAGCATATTTAATTTAGGGTCATAGTTCAAGAAAGAAAGGTGGCAGAACTTTTGTGGGCATGCTCAGCTCAAGGTCATAGAGCACAGGTAAAAAGATTAAAATGGAGGACAGAAGCACTCTTGGCAATCTAAGTTCGATATTACAATGAGTCAAGTTTATTCTAGTAGACCTAAAAAAAGAGAGTGGCTGAGTGATCCTGGTGATTTTGGTTGATTCTTGGTAAGTTTCTCCCATTTTTAACTGAAACAGAAGGAAAGAACATTTGGTAGTTGCATTAGTATAGGAGTTAACCCCTAAATATGCCTTTCTCTCTTAGTGGCTAACACTCTTCGACCACATTCTTTATGAACAAAGGCTATTAGTGGTTTCATAATAGTGCCATCTTTTATATTTCATTGTATTCATAACAGCAGTATTTTCATGTAACCTTTAAATTTTTGAGGTAATTTATAAAGTCACAAGAAATCTTATCAGAAAGTTTCAAATTATGAGCACTTTTGAAAACTAAACACATATAGACACATATACAAATGTATGGGACTCATTAGGGCTGGTTTATGCTTTATGTGATAGAAAGTAAGAGTAGGGAGAGAAGCTTGATTTACCCAAGTCATATTTTAAAATACATGTGATTGGCATATGATTTTGAACTCACAATTTTGAGTTCATTAAAATCTTTAAAAATGACCTTAATTGTGGTGACAAAAATCTAACCAAGCATTTTATCATTATGTTCTCATCTACTCATTAGTGGTTTTTACAAAATAGCATGCATAAAATGATAAAGACATATATATGTATACAGTGCTTTAAAAATAGATATGCACACATGGTAATGTTTATTTTAATAGCCATTATTGCTGATATTAAGTACCTGTGATATTCAGTGAGGATATGGATTTAAGAATAAGATTGACCAGATTTTTTGATTGGAAATACATAGGGAAAATTGTTCCTTCATTGTAGCATCAACCATTTTTTAAATTCTATCATCACTAAGTAAAATTAAATACCAACTATGGATAAAAGATTTAATGTTGCAAAATGGCAATTCCTCAATGACCTGAGTCATTTAATATAAAACATACCATGGCAGCCTTGCACATGGCCCCTGGGATCTAACAATGGGAATCTAATTGCCCCAGCTTATAGTTTAGGTCCGACATCCAGCATGTATTTAAGCTGAGGCAATACTCCCTACTCAGTGCTCCCAACTAATCACTGAACTCAGCAGGAAGACTAAGGCAAGCTATTTTCTGGGAAGTATGGTATTGTTTTTGATGGTGACTATGACTCTAGGACTTCCCATTGACCTTGCCATATATTCTTAGAACTGTACTACAGTGTAATATCTTTTATCCACATTTACATTCTTCCCTGTCACAAAGGGAAAATACTTATATAAGTCAGTTGGCTCCCTACTTAGCCTTTTTTTCCTACTTATTTTCCATTTGCCTTCATAGGCATGTTCCCCAGTAAATCACTTGCACGTCAAATTCTGTCTTGGCATTTGCTTCACTGAGTATTCTGAGACAAACACAAACATTTTGGTATTTCATGGAAGGGAACTACTTAGAAGTTTAGTTTCTACAGATTTTTAATCTAGCACTAAGAAGCATCCTTCAGTATTTGAAATGCTTGGCATGCATTGTCAGAAAATGTGTTAGTATTTTCATGGTGAACAGATTCTATTAAGCTCAAGGAAGCCCCATATTTTTATTTTCCTTCATTTAAAAAAGGAATTGTTCTCCTAAAATAAATATTGGTTGTTCTGCCAGTGGAGACATGTGCAAGGGAAACAGAAAAGCAATGTAAACTAAACAAAAGCTGAAATCTTCTTTAGAAGTCTGAGAATAGAATGATCAGCCAAAATGTCATCTTTGTCATTGAAATACAAGAATAGACATGTGGCCTGAAGAGACATGTAGGGAAGTGCCACATAAAGGGAGAAATCACAGCATAGGGAGGAAACATTTCATAGTATTCACAGGAGGAAGATGACAAATAAAAATGAATAATTCCAGGAAAATTTCATTAAATCATTTTTGGTAAACCATATTAATTTTAAGATTTCAATTTCAACCTCTGTAGAAGAAGCATATTTTAGATAATGTATGATGTCTTAATATGAAGTCTGACTCATTTATTAATTATTTGTACATGCCTACTCTCTGCTAGACATTAAAATACAAATCTCATACAAGGAGGAAATAGAGATAATTAAAAATTTCACTATATTTTGATAAAAATTCTGGAAAGTCGGTCTTCAAATACAGTGGGATTTAGGATAGGAGTGTTTAATTCTTTCATCTGAGAAGAGTAAAGAAAGGAATTTCAGATGAAGGAATGTGCAATATGGGTATAGGTAGAGCTAAGAATTCAGTTTCTAGAGGGATGTGGGAGGATGCATCTAAGCCATAGCTGGTTTCAGGGTATTACCACTTTAGGGGACAGAGTGTAGTAGAGACAGTACAGAATAGCATAGCTTTATCAAGGGTGGGTGAGGGAGCAGGGTGAAGGGAGCAGGAGAACTAGACAGGTCATTTCTCAAACCCTTAGAAAACAAGGATTTCATCTTCATGAGAACCAAAGAAGAATTTTAGTAAAAGAAGTTACACCGATACTTTTGACTTTTCAGAAAGATCACTTAGAAATGCGGTTAATCAGCGATATGTGAAGACAATGCTGAGGAATCCATATGAAGTCTATACACAACAAAGTGGCACATAATATTGTTGATTGGGTATATTTTGTTTGGATAAATTAAAATATAAGTGGAAAAAAAGGTCTGGTACCTTTACAGTTCCATTAGTTTTGAGTATTGATAAATTTTGTTTACTTGCTTTTTTTTTTTTTTTTGAAACAGGGATGGAACCCAGTGCTTTGGGAATGCAAGGTAAGCACTTTCCCATTTAGCTGCATTCCAGTCCATTCATTTACAAGTTGATTGACATTGGGGTTATTCTCAGTATGGGAGTTTGGGGCTGCTATGAATGAATTTTTGAAAAAAAAAAAAGAACTGACTAATAGCGTTAGTGGGTATCAAACTCTAATTAGCAGAAGTTTGGACCAATAGCATTGGTACAGCTTTCAAACCCTAATTAGCAAAAGTTTGGACCAATAGCATTTGTAGTTCTTTCAAACCCCAATTAGCATAAATTTGGACCAATAGCAGTGGACCAAGTGCTATATAAATCCTTGGCAGTGCATTCTGACAGAGAGACATGCTGTGTCGCCGGGATTGCAGTGCAGGCTACTTCAGTTCTGTGGAGCGTATTCTTTGTCATGGGACCAGTTTCGCAGAGGTTATTTCTGGACGTGGAGGAGAATCCAGAAAGAAGGAACAGTGGTTGCCACAGTGCTGGGGTCTGGTGCAACACCAGGTGGCATGGCCCGCCGCCATCAGGAGCTGCAACACATCTCAGCAGCAGAGGCCTGCCCCTTGCGAAGACACCCACTGACCAGAAGAAGCAGTGACTTTTCATCACAGAAATCTGGTTTTGAAGGTATTGTTAGATGATTAGTCAGTAACACTTTCAATTTCTCAGTTTTAATTCCTATTAGTGAAAACTCAGATTTGTGAAGAACAGAAAATTGTTCCCCACAGTTCTGGAGGTCAGAATGGGAAAAGTCTGTCCTAACAGTTGTGTCCTCATTTGGTGGAGAGTTGGAAGAGAGTAAATCCATTCTAAAAAGCCCTTTACTTTTCATTTCTTTTTAATTTTATTTCAGTGCTACAAAAATGTTTAAAGAAACCCAGGAAATACTACTTTGTATGTTTCATTGATTTATTTGTTCTTTGTAGTTATACATGTCAGATTAATTGATTTTGATATAATTATACAAGCACAGAATTTATCTTATTCTGGTTAGTGTTGCATTCTTATGAATGTACACTGGGGTGGGGTTCATCTGTTGTTTTCA
The DNA here is from genome assembly GCF_902686445.1 of Sciurus carolinensis. Classification (NCBI taxonomy): domain Eukaryota; kingdom Metazoa; phylum Chordata; class Mammalia; order Rodentia; family Sciuridae; genus Sciurus; species Sciurus carolinensis. Next base: position 776,287 of record NW_025920124.1, on the reverse strand, counting down.
TATATCTACGTGGGAAAACTGTCTGATTCTTTCCACCATCTTTCCGTTGCTTAACCCCACTCCCTTCCCTCCATTCCCTCTGGTTTAATCTCCTGCACTTATATTCTTCCCCTCATCCTTTCCATGGTAGGTTAGCTTCCACACATCAGAGAAAACATTTCACCTTTGGATTTTTGGAAGTGGCTTACTTCACTTAGCATGAAAGTCTCCATATACACCCATTTGATGCCAAATATTATTATTTTATTTTTCTGGAAATTGGTATCTTTTTTAAATTTAATTTTTAAAAATTGTTCTAATTATACAACACAGTAGAATGCACATTGACATAAACATAAATGGAGTATAATTGCTCATGCTTCTGGTTGTACATGACTTAGAATCACACCAGTCATGTAGTCATATATATACATATGGTAATAATGTCTGATTCATTCTATCATCCATCCTACTGCCCACACCCTCTCCTCTCCCTTCACTCCACTCTACCTAATCTAAAGTAACTCTATTCTTTCCTAGCTCTCCCTATTGTGAATTAGCATCTGCATATAAAAGAAAACTTTCAATCTTTGGTTTTCTGGGATTGGTTCATCAGTTAGTATGATATTCTCCAGTTCCATCCATTTATAAGCAAATGCTGTAATTTTATTCTTCTTTAGGACTAAGTAATGTTCCATCATGTAGATATACACATTTTCTTTATCCATTCATCTGTTGAGGTCACCTAGGTTGGTTCAATAGTTTAGCTACTATGAGTTGAGCTCCTATAAACATTGATTTGGCTACATAACTGTAGTATGCTGATTCTAAGTTCTTTGAGTATAAACAAAGGAGTGGGATAACTGGGTCAAATGGTGGTCCCATTCCAAGATTTCTAAGGAATCTACTTACTGCTGTCCATAATGGTTGCACCATTTTGCATTCCAACCAACAGTGTATGAATGCATCTTTTCCACCACATCCTCGCCAACATTTATTGTTGCACGTATTCTTGGTAGATGTCATTCTGATGGCATTGAGATGAAATCAGAGTAGTTTTTATTTACTTTTCTCTAATTGCTAAATAACAATGAACATTTTTTATATATTTGTTGATTAATAATGTTCCTTTTTTGAAGTGTCTGTTCAGTTTCACATCCCATTTATTGATTGAGTTATTTGTTTTTTGGGTGTTTTTTAGTTCTTTATATATCCTGGAGATTAATGCTCCATTTGAGGTGCATGTGGTAAAGATTTTTACCCACTCTGTAGAGTCTCTCTTTACAGTGTTATTTTCTTTGCTGAGAAAAAGTTTCTTAGTTTGAATCCATCTCATTATTCTTGTTTCTATTTCTTGTGCTTTGGGAGTCTTGTTAAGGAAGTCTGGTCCTAAGCTGCCAACATGATAATTTGGGTCTAATTTTTCTTCTATTTGGTGAAGGGTCTCAGGTCTAATTCCTAGATCCTTGATCCATTTTGAGTTGAGTTTTGTACAGGGTGAGAGATAGGGGTTTAATTTCATCTTACTGCATATGGATTTCCAGTTTTACCAGCACCAGTTGTTGAAGGGGCTATCTTTTATTCATTGTAAGTTTTTGGCACCTTTGACTAGTATGAGGTAACTGTATTTATGTGAGTTTGTCTCTGTTTTCTATTCTGTACCATTGGTCTACCTGTCTGTTCTGTTGTCAACACCATGTGTTTCTTATTACTATTGCTGTGAAGCAGAGTTTAAGGTCTGGTATGGTGATACCTCCTGCATCACTTTTCTTGCTAAGGATTATTTTGGCTATTCTGGGGCTCTTATTTTTCCAAATAAAATTCATGATTGCTTTTTATAGTTCTATGAAGAATTTCATTGTGGTTTTAATATAAATTGCATTAAAAGTCATGCCCAAATAAATGAGTTAAAACTATGAAAAAGAATCTTGTCTTGCATTGACTTGACACCTATTTGGTTGCTGGTGTCTGTTGAACCAGGAACTATCTCTTGCACTCTCCGTGGTGGCTAAGCTGAGGTTACTCTCTACATTTCAGAGTTAACATTGCATTGAATTGAATCAACTTGGCATGTTGGTGCTGAGGTCTGTGTTCAGCCACAAACTATGCCACCACACAGCCTGGAATTCTTTTCTGGGCTTTTTAAAAAACTTCTAATTGTGCCTGAAAATTTCTTTGATTCCTTTATTAAATTTGCTTGATCAACTTTAGTGTGCTAGGCACTATTCTAGGTGCTGAGTGCAGAGTGAATAGACCAAGTCCCAGCCTCCAAGTAAGTTAATGTAGTTAGTAAGTAATTATAGCATCCACCTTAGTACTACTGTGAAGGTTAGAAGAAAGTATGTCTGTTAATTTCCACAGTGTTGAGGACCATAATATTGTTGAGGAAAATTGCAGAAGGCTTTAATAGGTATCACCTTGTTATTTGTCTGGGAAGTCTTCAGTGTTGAAAAGTTGTTACTTTTTTCCTAATAAAAACAGACATTCAACACAGTTTATATCTGAAGTCTATGAACTTCATGAACCACTGTGGGCTGCCTGACTCCAGGTCAGGCTCACACTCCTGTACTGACTCAATATAGATTTAGGGACCCATGAAGCCTCTTCTGTAACCCTGAGAGACAGTTCTTCATAGTAGGAGGCCAAGTCAGAGTCTCCAAGTCAAGACCAGGCCACATCCCTATGGTGTTGACTTCCCCAATCAGTTCATCTCCTGCCTTCACAAACTCACTGACTGCCATTGAGTTGGATGGGCCTTATTCCAAAACAGGAATTTTCTAGCTTTTTGCTTTATTTGACCAGAGCTTTTGGAGAGGGACCTGGGCTTTCTCAATCCCCAGAATTGTCTGAGTACTCTTCGCAGGTTTCTGTTATCACTGAGAGTTTTAAGTTTCACTCGTTTATGAAATACCACTGCATGTGTCTCATCTTCAACATATTTTAAGTATACACATGTAAATTACTCAATGTCAACATTCAAATAAAAATCAGAGAATAAAAACCTCCTTCATTTCTCTGTCCATCGTTGTGCTGAATGTGTGTCTCAGGAGATGTGCGTTTTCTAATTTTTGAAAAAAAACACAGAGCCTTTCACAAAGTCAAAATAAGAGAATAGTTCTCAGTTCTCTGAGAACTTTACATTTATTTTATAAACCTCTGTACAACTGGCTCTTTTGTTTTTCACAGAGTATACATGACTTTTGGAATTAAAAATAAATGAGACAAAGTAAAAAAAAAAATGGAACTTAGTAGTCCAGCTTTGTTCCTTTCACAGGAGGGATCAGCCCATCCTCTCACTCTTCCCAGAAATGTTTTCTGGTGGGATGTTGGTGTAGCTCTATGGTAGAGCACTTGCCCAGTATATGAAAGGTCCTGGGTTCAGTCCCCAGTGTTGCAGAAATAAGCAAAGAAGAACAACAACAAACATTCTCTGGAATGCTGTTGCATAGTAGCGTGAGTATTGATAACAACTACATACTGTATTTTTAGCATCCACATATCCACCCAAGTTCTGCATAGAGCCAGAATCACTTAGTTGGAAATACAATTCGTGGGTTTTTTTTTTTTTTGTCTCAAAAATCAGAAACTAGAGTGAGGAATGCACAACCCACAGAAGACTTAGAATAGAAGAAACTTGCTCAGGGCTGGCGACACAGGTCACATGGAAAGCAGCCCAGTCTGAAGGACTATGGTCAAAAGTACCCCCAGTGGGGAACTTTGGGGATGCAGTGACAGGATAACTTCACTGTGTTTGTCTAACCTTAAATGCACTGTGGAAGAATCAGTTCACAGGGGAGGTGGCTTGCCTGGAGGGGGAATTTTGTGCCTTTGTCCATAACTGGGATGGCCAGTTGCAGAAAGGACTGGTGTACCCTGTGCCCTGAAGGACTTTCCCACTGTGCCACATTCCTAGGAGTGAAAGGCCCAAGCCTTTGGCTGGAGGCCATGAGAGCCCATGATTCTCAAACTGAACCCTGTTGATGGGAGGTGATACCAGCTCTCAGAGCTGGGACTTTTCTGCCTTGCAGCTGGAGGTTCAGCAAAACCTGGTCATCTTAGGGGACAGAGTGGCCTTGTGGGACAAAATGCATGAGCAGGCCCTTCTCTTACCAAACTCTCCCTGGTCACACCTGAGCATTTCTGGTTTCCACGTTGTGCCTCCAGCAACATTTGACTTGGTTTGCCATGACTACTGAGCCTCTGCTCTGTACGACCCACATCCCCCGGACTGTCCCTCTCTGTTCTCCTCTGTCCACACCTTTATCTACTACTCTATGCTGCCTCATGTTCCACCAAGCTGAAGCCTGTTTCTTTGTCTCTCTTTCACTGCTTCTTCCAAATTCTCTGCAGTCACTCCATGGCCATAGCTAGCTTATGTCTGAAATATGAGAGTCTTGGATCTTGGATTCTTTTCACACAGATTCCAATATCAGATTGGGTCAGATCCATTTCCCCATCATTGCTTGCATCCTTCCAGCTCTTTCCATCCCTAACTGACCCAAGCCACCATCCCGTCAGACAACTGTGGGAGCCTCTCACCATCCTTCTCCAGCACATTGCTCATAAAGCAGCCAACATGGTCCTCAAGTTTACACGGGAAGATTAGCCCAGGTCCTCCCAGGATCCTCACAGATGTTTGCAGGGCTGGGAAGGACCTGTTCATGCACAGTGAGACTGATGGGCTGCCATTTTTTTTGAAAGTTGAAGTGTATATATGTCATTACTTAACAATTGTACTTCTTGGTATTTACCACAGAACTCTTCAAATGTAATGGAAACTTTATCTAACCTTTACCAGGTCCTTGCCATTAGACAGGCCCTGTTCTGAAATGCTTGAGGTCTATGAATTCAGATTTTCTTCATAATGGCTGGATTAAAGGAATGCCTTTCCTTTCTCTTAGCTGTCTCCCATCGTTTGCAACTTTGATACCACCTATCTCGTTTAAAAGGAGAAAAGAACTGAAAGCTATAGGAAAAAATGAGAAAAGTGAACTGTGCTCCCTGGGGAGAAACCCTACCCATGTGACCATGGGTGCAGATTCCAACCTGGAGCTGCTAGAAGAGCTTCAGTCCTAAGTGTGACTTGTGCTGCCCACTGTTATCTCCAGTGCCTGGCACCCCATATGTTGAAGTGGGCCAACAACCAAGCACACACAGGGCTGCTGTGACAGTGAAGGACCCCATGTCCTTTGCCTCAGGTGGAAGAGGGTCATCATGTGAAGGCAGCCCCTAGAACAGCTTCCCAGTGTCCAGTCTGCACCTGTGTCTTCCACAGCTCCTGCCCTCCCCACACCTATGACACCTGTGTCTCCAGGGCTAGGCTCAGGGCTTCCTGTGAATCAACAGGTTGGGAAGCATAGCTCTTACACCTCAGCTTTGGAGTCACCCAGGGCTTGTTGACGTCATCTTAGCCAGTAGAGGAGATGCTGGGGTTCTGCTTGTTTAAAGTATCAGGGTGACTGGGTGCAGTGGCACATGCTGGTAATTCCAGCAGGTCAGGAAGCTAAGGCAGGAGGATCACAAGTTCAAGACAGCCTCAGCAACCTAACAAGTCTGTCTCAAAATAAAATATAAATAGGCCTGAGCATGTGGCTCAGTGGTCAAGTGCCTCTGGGTTTAATCTCCAGTACCAAAAAAAGAAAAGTAACACATTAGCTCAGCGTAAGGCAGAGGTCTCTGAAATGCATCCCTGCAGCAAAGGGATTATCCAGCAATGTGTGCCTAACAGTGGGGGCTGCCTTTGATGAAGGGGATCAGCTGGACAACAAGGGAGATGTGATGTGAGTGCCCTGACTGCCGACTGTACTAGGGGCACAGTGGTCTTGTTGCACGCCAAGTGTGCAGAGCTGCCAGCACCCTCGCCCGTGTCTCCCCACTTTTTCCCCTCTATTCACTGTCTCTGGAGGCAGACTTCAGCCTCCTTCAAGAGTACTCTGCACAGGCGCACACATACTCACACATACACACATGTGAGCCCCACAGGGCTGTCCCACACCTTCTTCCTGCTCCTTGCCCTTTTTCTGCCTTACCAAAGTTATCCTTGTCTATGAACATGCATGTGGGATGTGGGTTGACCTCAGTCTTCTCAGTGGCTTTGCAGTGCTGTGTCCTGTGGAGGTACACAGTGCACTTATCAAACTCCTTCTACCAGGGGTTGTCTTATTTCTCATCTTGTCAAACGATGATACAGTTAACATACATGCACACATTTCTTTGTGCATTGAGTGCTTACATCTCTAGGATGAATTTCTAGAAGTAGAATTGTCTAAGAGTATATATGCTTGATATTTTAAGATGGTGTCATTTTGCCTCTTAAGGAGATTGGTGGTTGTTCCAGCTTTCTATAACAATAATGGAATATTTGAGATGATCAATTTATAAAGAGTAAAGGTTCATTCTGTCTTACAGGTTTGGAGGTTCTTGTTGTGGTCAGTTGGCCCTGTAGTTTTGGACCTGTGGTGTGGTCATGTACAATGGTGGGGACCACTTACCATGTCACAGGCCATGGAGCAAAAGAGAATGAGGAAGGGGCTGGGTCCCACCTCCCCTCCAAGGCATGTCCCCAGTGACCTGAAGACACTACTGGCCTGTGCATCTTCAAGGCTCCTCCACCTCCTGGTGGCCCACCAGGACCATGCCTGTAGCTTGTGGTCCTGTGGGCACACATCCAAACCACAGCACTGATAAGCACTTAATCAGCCACTGCCACTAATCACAGGCAGCCCTCCCCCTCCCCATGGATTCAACCATCCTTAGGTGATCATCTTTTAGAGAAAAAGAATATTCATCTGTGCTGAGCATGCACAGACTCTTCTCATCAGATTTCCTAAACAGCACACCTGCTTGTGACAGAGTCTGCTTTGCATTAGGCATCATGAGCAATCTAGAGAGGACTTGGAACACATGGGAGGCTATGTGTAGGTTGTGTCAAATACTACGCCATCTTAGGTAACTTTAGGACTTCTAGGATGGACTTGCTTCACCTTGTGTCCTTACATTGCTTGGAGTGACCCGCACACCTGGTTCATTCTGTGTCAGACACAAGGTGTAAGAATTTGCTGCTCCTGGTGTCTTTTTTCCCATGGGGACCCCTTGGCCCCAGGAGCAACTTCCAACAGCTTCCATGACCTCTGAGAGGATCTTGGTGTTTAGGCATTATTGATTAAGCTGGCTTGTCTGGGAGGGTGTGCAGGCTCCCATGCAAGGGTCTAGGAATGGCCTCTGGGGTCACTGGCCCTGGCACTCACACCCTCTGATGCCCAGGGGTCCCAGGACCAGTGATGTGGTACCTTCCCCTACCACCTCTCTGCCTGGTGAGCAGGTCTCTTGCCCTAGAAGCTGGCCAGGCCCAGTCTTGAGATCCTCCCTAAATTGAATCCCTCTGCCAGAAGCCTTCCCCTCAAGATAGCATTTTCTCACAATTGTTCATTTTGGGTTCGGATCAGGTATTTCCTTTACAGGAGCTTATGGATAATGTTAATGGGAAAAATTACATTTGGCATATCTGTGTTCCATTGACCAAACTCACCGTGCCCTCATCTTATTATATCTCTGCTGGCAGATTCATCTTTGGCATTCCCTGTGTATGGCCAGGCTTAGTGTCCCAGAGTTGTTTGGGGGAGATATTATGATCTTCCACCTTTGTGCTATGACCCATCAGTGTTCAAATGACAAGCTGAAAAGCTGCAGACCTGAGGGTATGGTCAGGGATGGAGTCCAGGTGGGGCTGCGGGAAGGGGACTTACACCCCTTCACTGGGCCCCTGCCCTGTGGCCCCAGCAGACAACCATGTGGGATAGTCCAGAGTGGCCAAGACTTCTAGTGGTTCAAGAGCAGCTGTGCCTCACACTTCTGGCTGGTGCAGGGTACCTTTACTGCCCCCAAGTCCCTACATCCTGAGAGAGGCTCCCTGGGTACCCAACATGGGGAAAAGAGGTTGACAGTCATTCCTCCTGTCTTGCCTGCTGTGGGATGACAGCTGGCAGACTGTGACCTTCAGCCCCAGTCCCACCTTCTGCTTAACACCCCCACACCTCCCTGAGACCCTGCAGCACCACCCCGCTGTTCTCTTCTCTGAGTTCCACTCCACCTTGCAGAACCTCTTAGCTCTGTGCTCTTCAGGTCCTCAGAGTTTTGCAGGACTTGGTGGTGGTGCAGAACCCAGACTGACAGAGCCTCAGGTTACTGTGAGACAAGAGCATGAAAGCTTTTGGACTCCTCCCATCCCATGGAGGAAACCTCTTCCTCTTTGGAACATATACACATGGCCCACCTTACTCCCAGACAGTGCTTGGAACCTGAGCAGAACACAGACCAGAACACCATCCATTCTAGTTTATATTCTTGGAGTTGAAGTCGGGGGGATGCAGACACATAACCTGGCGATGGTCAGTGGAAGGGGTGGGGATGTGGATGGAGGTTTGTAACTTCCTGCTCACCTGGGACCCTCAGACTGAGTGGAAGTGACCCCTGGTGAGAGCCCAGGTTAAGATAGTGTGTTCTGCCTGGCCAACTGCTGAAGGTGGTGCTGTAGGTGCAATTGTGCTGGATGGCTCCTCTCTGGAGAGCTGTCATGAGCACCATGGTAGACAGCAGGAGTGTGGTACCTCCCAGGCTCCTTCTGCCCTGAGGTGGCCCAGAGACCTCACTCTCAGCTGAGAAGTACCTGATCAATAGGAAAGCCAAATTCCTTCCCAACTCCCAGCACTGACTTTACCACTTGTGAAAATGACACATGCCTCTTGTTAAAGAACAAAACACCTGGACAGCGTGAAAGGTGTTCCACAGTCAAGGAGTGTAGAGGGGCCAGTGTGCCCCTTCTGCATCTTCACACTTCTGTTTATATTTTGTCTCTGTTTAAAATTGTCACCCATCGATGTCACACATGTATTCTGAAACAAAACTGGGTCATAAAGTAGGACATTTTTTTAAAAATTTACCATCGACTTTGGAGCATTTCCCCAGTGCACACAGGCCTGTGCTATTTTTTCTGAGGTTCATGGTGTTTCACAGCATGGAGTCCACCCTTCCATGGAACCAGGTCTCTCATTGGAACTTTGGGTTGTGGACTTGGCCAGGTTAACATCCTGCTCTCAGATCCCATGAGCTGCTCCTTGTGGAAAATTGTGTGGAGCACACATTTACAAAGCATGCAGCTCTTCCTGCACTTCACCAGAAGACCCATCGAAGCATTGTGCAGTGGACACTCCCAGCCCTGCAGACCAGGGCAGACCATGCTCTGAATGCCCCACATCAACTATAAGAGTCTGAGTCTTAAGTCTTAGTGTAACCCAACAAACACAATCTGCTTTTTCTTTTTCATGTGCCTGTCTTGGATAACTGGTGACATTGGGCTATGTTGTGGCTCTAGGACTGACAGGTTTGTCTCTTGTGACTTCCTTATTCCTGCCATGTCTGTTCATGTAGAGCACTTTTCCTTGTTGATTTTAATGTGCTCTTGCTATATTAAGGACAGGGACTTGTGGTTTGTCATTGCCAGAGCCTTCAGGTGCTTTCCTCATTTGCCTTGGAATTTTGACATTTTGCTTGTGATCAGAAAGTGTAAAGTCCATGTAATTGTTTTTTGACACATAATTAAAGCACACTGCACACATCCCACACTGCACAGCAGAAACCTCCAGGTGTGCTCAGGTGAGAAACCTCATCTCCCCATGCTGCACTGCATACACTGCCTGGAACAAACTGCAGGCCCTGAATTTGATGGGACACTGCTGTGGATGGTGTTCCCAAGGCCAGACCTGATCACTGTGATGGCATTGGAGGGGCCTTTGGGAGAAAGCAAGGTAGTGAAGGCAGGTGGGGTTAGTGTCCCTGTCAAAGAGAGCCCAAGCTGCTTTGCCTTCTCTGCCAGTTGAGGACACAGCAAGAAGTACTGCCTGATCAGGAAGCAGCCCTCCCCAGATGCCATAGCTGTGTTGGTCTGGGACTTCTGCCCCCAGAGCAGGGAAAAACACATTTCTGATGTTTGTGGGACTTTTGCTATATCCAGGCCACATTCAAATTCTCTGATAGTCTGGAACACTGGATTTTAGCAGTTGATTTATTTGGGTCCAGATTCAAACAAGTCCTATGGGTGGTCCTTAAGTACCACATCACCAACTGTCTGGATCTGAAGCAGCATCCTCCCTGACTGTTCCAGGAGTTCCAGGTCAGATGTCCTGGGGGATACACATCCTAGGTCTGATTTTAGTCCTTTTTCCATACTCCCCTTCAACACTACCACAGACTTGGGACAGAATCTGAAAACTGGTGAGTCCCAGGGCTTTTTGGTATATGAACCTGCTGGTGAAGTGCCTCTTGGGGCCTTTTGGTGACAGGAGGTACAGGACCATCCCAGTCCAAGGTGCTGAGATTCACCCACCTGTCCCTCTGATGCAGGGACCTGATCCTTCCCTGCAGGCTTCTCTTTCAGCCTCTCACACAGGAGTCCTGCCATTCTTCCATGACAGCAACCAAGTCAATTCTTTCAAGGGGCATTGAAACATCTAGTTTTCCCATTCCTTCTGAATTATTTGCCTGGGTTGCTTTGTTGGGAAGAGCTGTTCACCATCCTCTGGGTTACAGGTTTGCCATGAAGTGATATATACCAGGAAGGCAGAACAGAGCTCTCTCCCTTCCTCACTGATTGGCAGAGCCTCTTGTCTGCATTCCAGCAAACTCCAGGGGAGTGTGGGAAGTTCACAGTACACATTTTTTCTCTCCCTTACATCCCACATGTATGATTCTACTCCTAGTATTTTTAGCAATCAAAGTGAATTTACAAAACATAAACTTGACCATTTTGAAGTGTATAGTTCAGTGGCATTTAGTGAGTTTGGGACACTGTTTGGTCCCCACCTTTAATCCCAGAACACCTCCCTCTCCCTCCCTGTGACCCATGGAAACTCCTTATCTGCCTTATCTCTGTGGACTTAATTGCTCTGAAGATCGCAGGGGACGTGCACTCACCCCACGTGGCCTTCTGTTCACCTCCTTTGTGGTGTTCCTCACCACAGAGCCTGCCAGTGCCCTTCCTGCATATTCTGAGCATGCTTTTAATGCCCAGCTGATCCCTCTCAGCGACAGACATCTATGCAGTTCCAGCTTTTGGTTTTTGAGGTAGCCGTGAGCATCCATGTATCAGCATCTGTTAGGACCCCTGATTTGTTCTTTGGGTACTTCTTCCTGGGAGGAATTGGTGGGTCTTGCCAGTCATCCTAGTCTGACTTTCTCAGGTGCTGCATTTCCCACAGTAGCTGTGACCTTTACGCTCCTACTGCACTGTGGGGTTGGACTGGGGTTCCACTTCCACTGAGTCCTGAGCCCTGTTATCAGCCGAGGGTGTGAAGATCTGTTTCACTGTGGTTTTGATTGGCATCCCCTAGTAGCCACTGATGTTCAGCTCCATGTTCAGCTCCACAGATGCAGTCATGTCCTTTGCCTCTTTTAACTGGGTCATTTGTGTCTTAATTGCTGAGATATAGGAATTCTTTCTACGCCAGGTTCTAGGCCTTCAGCAGATACACACTTAGGACATGTTTTTTCCAATGAGAAGACATATTTTACATTGTCTTCTCATTGTCTCTCAATGCAAGAAACATTAAATTTTGACAAAATCCACTTCATCAACTTTTTTTCTTATTCTATTGCTGCTCTAGCTAAGGTGCATTGCCAGACCCAAGACTTGTGCTGGTCTTTCTAACATTACACTTTCAGTTTCCATGCTGAGGTCTTCCATCAATCTTGTGTTTGTCTTTGCACATAGCATGAGTGAGGCCTCAGCTCACTCTTTCCCATGGAAGCTCTGTATTCCCAGCACAGCTGCTGAAGAGGAGACTCCCTCCTGAAGTCTTGCAGGACTGTTCATGTGTGTGTGTCCTTCCCAATTCACCCTGTTCCACTGGTCTCCATATCCATCCTCACACCAGCACCATGCTGTCCTGATGGCTGCAGGACAGCAATCAGCATGGGCACAGGGAAGTGGGAGTCATCTAAATCCATTCTTTTTTTTTAATTGTAAACAAATGGGATACATGTTGTTTCTCTGTTTGTACATGGAGTAACAGCATACCATTTGTGTAATCATAAATTACATAGGGAAATTTTGCTTGATTCATTCTGTTATTTTTTCCTTTGCTCCACCCCTCCCACCCCTCCCACCCCACTTTTCCCTGTATACAGTCCTTCCTTCCTCCATTCCTGACATCCTCCTTAACCCTAATTCTAAACCTAACCCTAACCTTAACACTAACCCCTCCCACCCCCCATTATATGTCATAATCTGCTTATCAGTGAGATCATTTGTCCTTTCGTTTTTTGAGATTGGCTTATTAGCATGATATTCTCCAATTTCATCCATTTGCCTGTAAATGCCATAATTTTATCATTCTTTATGGCAGAGTAATATTCCATTGTATATTTATGCCACAGTTTCTTTATCCATTCATCAATTCAAGGACATCTAGGTTGGTTCCACAATCTGGCTATGGTGAATTGAGCAGCAATAAGCATTGATGTGGCTGTATCTCTGCATTATGCTGATTTTAAGTCCTTTGGGTATAGGCCAAGGAGTGGGATAGCTGGGTCAAATGGTGATTCAATTCCAAGCTTTCTGAGGAATCTTCATACTGCTTTCCAGAGTGGCTGCACAAATTTGCAACCCCACCAGCAATGTATGAATGTACCTTTTTCCCCACATCCTCGCCAACACCTATTGTTGCTTCTGTTCTTGATAATCACCATTCTAATTGGGGTGAGATGGAAACTTAGGGTAGTTTTGATTTGCATTTCTCTTATTACTAGAGATGTTGAACACTTTTTCATATATCTGTTGATTGCTTGTACATTGTCTTCGTGAAGTGTCTGTTCATTTCCTTAGCCCATTTGTTGATTGGATTATTTGTATTCTTGGTGTAGAGTTTTTTGAGTTCCTTATATATTCTGGAAATTATCACTCTATCTGAAGTATGAGTGGCAAAGATTTTCTCCCACTCTGTAGACTCTCTTCAGATTACTGATAGTTTTCTTTGCTGAGAAAAAGCTTTTCAGTTTGAATCTATCCCAGTTGTTGATTCTTGCTTTTATTTCTTGTGCTATGAGAGTCCTGTTAAGGAAGTCTGATCCTAAGCTGACATGTTGAAGATTTGGACCTACATTTTCTTCTATAAGATGCAGGGTCTCTGGTCTGAGGTCCTTGATCCATTTTGAGTTGAATTTTATTCAGGATGAGAGATAGGGTTTTAATTTCATTCTGTTGCATATGGTTTTTGAGTTTTCCCAGCACCATTTGTTGAAGAGGCTATCTTTTCTCCATTGCATATTTTTGGCACCTTTGTTTAGTATGAGAAAATTGTATTTATTTGGATTTGTGTCCATGTCCTCTATTCTGTACCATTGATCTACCTGTCTAATTTGGTACCAATACCATGCCGTTTTTGTTACTATTGCTTTGTAGTAGAGTTGAAGATCTGGTATTGTGATACCCCCTACTTCACTCTTTCTGCTAAGGATTGCTTTAGCTATTCTGGGTTTTTTATTCTTCCAGATGAATTTCATAATTGCTTGCTCTATTTCTGTAAGGTACATCATTGGGATTTTAATTGGAATTGCATTGAATCTGTATAGAACTTTTGGTAGTATGGCCATTTTGACAATATTAATTCTTCCTATCCAAGAACATGGGAGATCTTTCCATCTTCTAAGGTTTTCTTTAATTTCTTTCTTTAGTGATCTGTAGTTCTCATTGTAGAGTTCTTTCTCCTCTTTTGTGAGATTTATTCCTAAGTATTTTATTTTTTTGAGGCTATTGTGAATGTGGTAGTTTTCTTAACTTCTCTTTCTGAAGATTCATCACTTATGTATAAAAATGCAATAGATTTATGAGCATTGATCTTGTAACCTGCTATTTTACTGAATTCAATTATGAGTTCTAAAAGTTTTCTGGTGGAATTTCTGGGTTCCTCTAAATATATAGTCATGTCATCAGCGAACAGGGATAGTTTGAGTTCTTCTTTTCCTATTTGTATTCCTTTAATTTCTTTGGTTTGTCTAATTGCTGTGGCTAGAGTTTCAAGGACGATGTTGAATAGAAGTGGTGAAAGAGGGCATCCCTGCCTTGTTCCAGTTTTTAGGGGGAATGCTTTCAGTTTTTCACCATTTAGAATGATATTGGCAATGGGCTTAACGTAGATGGCCTTTACAATGTTAAGGAATGTTCCCACTATCCCTATATTTTCTAGTGTTTTGAGCATGAAGCGATGCTCTATTTTATCAAATGCTTTTCCTGCATCTATTGAAATAATCATGTGATTCTTAACTTTAAGTCTGTTGATATGGTGAATGACATTTATTGATTTCCAGATGTTGAACCAACCTTGCATCCCTGGGATAAAACCCTCCATTCTTTTTAAAAATCATATTGGCCACTTATGATAACTTGCAATTCCATGTGAATTTTAGGATTTGTTTTACCATTTCTCAGAAAAAGTCATAGAAATTTTGAGAAGAATATGTTGAACTTGTAGCTGACTTTAGGAATTCTGATATTTCCATGTTAAGTTTCCAGTGCATTAAGAGGGAACATATTTCCATTTATTTAGGTCTCCTCTAGTTTCTTTCACTAATGTATTGTAGTTTGCAGCATACAGGTCTTCCTTTGATTAAGTACTTACTCCTATGTATTTTATGTGTTTTATTCTGAGTTATTATAAATGGAGTTTTTCCTTAATTTCATTTTTGATCATTCATTACTGATGTATAAAAATGCAACTGATTTTTCATTTTGATCTCACATCCTAAAGTTTTGAAAATTTTCTTGTTTGTTCTTGCAGGGTTTTGTGGCTTCCTTAGGATTTCCCACGTACAAGGTCAAGTGTGAGTCAAGATGGTTTCACCTCTTCATTGCAGGTGAGTCACACTAAAGTGTCTCTGAGGTCTTGGGGGTGGCTGCTGCAGGATGCAGGCACTCATCCTCCTAGTTTCTGGAGTCCAAGCTATGCATTTCTTTTGCTCTGCTGCCTCTCGCTGGGAGAGTTGCTGAGGGTGGAGTAACCACAGGGAGAGCAGGGATGAAGATGGAGCAGGACTGCAAAAGCCATACGTAAGCCCCTGACCTGACTCTGCTTGAATGATGGGGCAGGGGAGCCAGACGCCTCTTCTCTCTCTGAGCCCTGTGGAGCTGGGTCTCTGCCTTTGCCATGAAGAGATTCTGGACTGAGCTTGTACTGTAACAATGTCTTCAGCCACCTGCCCCTTTCTGCCCTCTGCCCAGGGCCTTCTGGGGGGCTTCTGATCTGCAGAACAGTGCTCCAGGTTGGACTGTTCACATCTCACACTCCTTCATTTTCTGGAAGGCATGGACTTTAATGTCCAGATCCTGTCCATTCAAGATATGTGACTTAGGGCAAGTGGCTCAGCCTTTGCAGATCTGGATTTCTTCATCTGTACAGGGGCAGAAGTAGCCCCAAGTCCAGTCAGTTGTTTCCAGACTGGGGCAACTGCACATACCAAGTGTCCATGGCCATCCTGTGCACAGATCAAATGTGCCCTGGGTGCTGTCTGAATTACATAGGAAAGTCTCTCGGTTGTAGCAAATGGCACACACGAATTGGCCATAAGGTCTCAGACCCAGTAGGAGGGTGTCTTCCCTTGCCGGCAGCCCCAGATGTAATTCCTCCAGGGGCACATGGGGACCTGAATGACTTCCATTATGTGGGACACCATCCCTAGGGGTGCAGTGATGTCCACATCTCCCTTAGCACACAAAGGATACACAGGGACAAAGCAGCTTCCAGAACCCTCCACTCCATGAACTCAAGGAGAAGGCATTATGTGGCCAAACCTCCCTGTGAGGTCACCCCAACAGATGCATGTAACTTGGGCTGGAGGCTCTGGGGAGCACCTTCTTTCTCCAGGTCTCTGAAGCATCCCAAGTTGACACGGGCCTCACTTGGCCAGACAGCATCCAGCTCACATGTCTGTATTAAGCCATAGTTCCACTGGGTCCGGGTCCCACCCTTATGGCCTTCGTTAACATCAGTCACCTCCCCAAAGTCTCAAGTCTAGACACTTGTTGGAGTTTCTACCCTCCTAATATGTCTTAATGGGGATTAAACTTCCAAATGAGTTTTTGTGGGGCATTCAGACCATCATGGGGTTGGGGGAACCACTGGACTTGCCACTGTAAATGGAGCTCCACTGAGGTGCTCTGTCCCCTTCCCCACTGATGGGCATAGCCTGTCATGTACCCAGGGCTCATTCATTGTTCTCCAGACCTGTGCTGGTGTCAGATCAACTTCCCTGAGGTCCCAATGGGCCAGGTCTCTGCTCTTCCTCCTCCAGGGACTCACCCACTTGGACCTGTGTTCCCTCTCCCTCCAGCAGCTCAAATGGCAGGCAGGGTCACTGCTGTAGGATGGTTGTTTCCCCTGCTCTAAGGATCATTGTACCTGATGCAGCCCAGTGTGATGGTCTTTGGGATACCTGGGCATCCATTTTGGCCTCGAGGGACCACCTGCAGTTTGCATCCTGCCTGTCTGACCCAGCCTTCTGTGTGGGACTTTCAGGCCCTCTGCCTGGCCTTTTGGTTTTAGAGGTAGTGTGAAGTGTGCATTGAAAGTGTCAGAGGGCCTGCAGTGGACATCTAATTATTTCAGAGGGGCAGCAATTGTAGTGACTTGTCAGTAGAGCCAACACCTGGGCAGCATCTATACACTTTGCCCTGCCTCTCTGCACATTTAAAATTGTCCATAAAAATAACATGAGAGAGAAAAGAAAATATATTTTGGTAAAAGAAGTGCATCTGAGAGGTCTCATTACAAAAATCTGATTTCACAGACTGACAGAGATACTCTGAGCAGCTCTGAGTAGGACTACTGTAAGGACAGAAGTGATCTCTCAGTCACAGGGTGCTGGCCTGTGGCATGCTTCTGAGATTGTCTAATCTGACCCATGGAGGAACTGCTGGCAGGACAAGTGACTCCAGGAGAACACGGTAAGTAAAGCTGGAAGGTCCCTTCCTCCTCCTGGACCCTGGGTTCCTGAATCTCCTCAGTGCTTGCCAGCTTGCCCCGCATCTGCACAGGGACCTGAAGCAGGAGGTCAACTGGGGTCTCCACCAGGAGGACAGCCTCAGCTCTTTGGGCAATCTCTATTCAGAGGCTGGGCTGAGAGACCTCAGAAATCCTGGCAAGACAGGACCCCCAGCATACCAGCAGCCCAGATGGTGCTTAACCAAAATTTATGTCCTCTTCCCACTAACTAGTGTTGGTGATGTGCCCAGTCAAGAAACACCAACACCTGAACCTTAAATGCACAGCCTTCCCCTGAACTCTAGGTATGTCCCCCAGTTGTGTGTTCCATAATCTGCCTTGCCATTCCCAAGCCTTCTGAGCCTGGCACAGGTGACACCTAGCCTCACTTCCCAAATGGTCACACCTCCATCTTGCCCATACCAGCCAAAAGCCCCTGACCCAGCTCCAGGGCCCCAAGTCTCTCAGCACACCTGGTAACAGATCCTGACCAAATAGTTTTCAGCTGGGTCCCTTTCTGACTGACCTGTCCACCTGACCCACCCAGCACTTCAGCTCCCTATCTACTGAAAACCTAAGTGGGGCTGCTTTGTCCCTCTGGTCAGCCACTCCGGCAGCTTTCACCACACTTGGGGGAAAGCCAAAGCTTCTGGAGCTTCCCTGGGCCTGAGAGGATTGGCAGGGTCTCTGTGACCTGCTTCCTTTGATCCTTCAGCCTCCCAGCTGCTCCTCACACACATGGGTGTGCTCCCCAGGTCTCTGCTCCCTGATGGCCCCTGTGCTCCACCCTCATCCTCCTGGGTTCATGCTGGGCTCCCCCATGGCACCCACTCTGCCTCCCTAGGTCCTTGTCCCTGGAATGGATTGGCATAGCACAGACTCCATTTCTCTTGCTTGTCCTCAGTGATGGGCATGCAGCAGGTAATCTGTTGCACCAGTCACATGAGGCAGCAAAGAGACCTTAGGGAAGGAAGGACAAGGAGGCCACTGGTGAGGCACAGCCCTATTGGGAGCCAGTAGACCTCTGACCCCTCTAGAGGTCAGCTGTCTTTCACAAAGTCATCCATGTGGAATGGAGTACAAGTCAACCAAAGTCCCAATATCATTTAAGAATGACAGAATCACCAGAATATGACTTATGATATCAAGGTTGGTCATGGGACAGACACTGAGTTTCTGTGAGAACCACAGATGATGTGACAAGAAAGGACTTCTGACTAACTTCATGGGGCAGGGTACGGATACTCAGAGACAGGTAATGGATGGATGGATGAATAGTAGATGGAGAGACAAATGACAGATGACAGATAAACAAATAGGTGACAGATAACAGGTGGATTGATAGATAATAGATGAACAGTGATGAATGTACGGATGGATAGATGTAGAGAGATGATACATGGACAGATAGATGACAGAAAAATAGACAGATACTACATGAGGACTGAGATGGTATCCAGCCTGGGATTCTTTCGGTCACTCATTCTGTTTGTGTCATTGCCGTGTATACTGTTGTTGAACTGACAGAATCAGTGATGGAGAACAGATGGATGGTGACCAGGAACATGGCTACTGGCAAGGAAGGGCAGCAAAAGGGACCTGCTCCTGCTCGACTTAGGAGATGACCCCTGGAATCCAGGCCTGTGTGAAAATGCCAGGGACTGTACACATGCTGTGCCAGTGTTGGGATCCAGGATCTGACCCCACACCTTTGCTTTTTGACCCTCTTGTCGCTGTCATTGCTGCTTCCTGTGGAATCATCATTTTCCACAGAGAAGTTGTGAGAAGAGTTAAATCACCACCATCCAGGTGACCAAGTGAGGTCTCTAACTGAGGGAGATGTAGCTTGGGGAGGGGACATGTCCTGCTCCCAGCCAGGGACTGCAGGGTGTCACCCCGATTTAGACTTGCTGCCAGCTACATGGAGCATGGAGTTAGCCTCAGAGTTTGAGGGTGGAGGAAAGATGCATGGCCTTCATGCACTAGGTGACAAGAACTTGAACCCTGAGCTCTTAACCATGGAAATCCCCCGAGGAAAGAGGAGAAAGTAAGGGCATCCTCAGATAAGGGAAAATGGAGAAAAGTCACCAGCAGACCTGCCTAACGGTGTCTATGGCATGTTCCTTCAACAGGAAGGAAATGAGATAGAATCAGAAATGCCAGGTATGAAGAGAGATGAGCATCAAGAGGAAAGCCACGGCCCCAGTCTGCGCTGAGCAGGCGGACCCTCTGCAGCAGTGCTCTCGCACAGGATCCTGGACACCTAGTGAGACCACAGCCAAGACTGATCTGGCATTGCCCCTGGCCACCCCAGGAGCCCCGCTGACCCAAGACCAGCCTACTCTCTGCAGGAAAGACACATGGGCAGGGATTGGGACCTGAGTGCTTCAGAGGGATGCATGATGTGAGAACTGGAGTGGCAGTCTGGGGATGGCTGACCATGAGTCCCTGAAAATACTTTGAGGCATTGATGTGCCAGAGGAAGGAACCCTGAAGCCATAGTATCCTAGACCTAGGAAGCCATGGGCTACTCTTGGCACCTCTGGTTCTTCATCATTTGTGAAGGTTAAATTGGCAGAGGCTAAGTATGGATGTGCACAGAGAAGACAACATATTAAGGACAACAGAGTGAAGCAGGGTCATCAGGGGAGACCAGAGCTTACAGCATATCTGAGGCATTGTGGAGAGGGAGGAATGTGGGCCATGTCCTGTTTCACACCAGTTCCTCCACCATCATGCACAGACTCTCTGGGTGTGACCTTACCTGGAAGAGAGTCTTTTCAGATGTGTTCAAAGTAAGGCTCCAGGATATAGCATACAGGATTTGAAGGAGCCCGACTCCAATCAGGGCCCTTACAAGAGGCAGGAGGGATGCAGGCACAGAAGAACCTGTGCAGGGCAGAGACAGAGCCTGCTGCCCCCAGATGCAGGGTGGCCAGATCCCCTTGACAACACAGACAGGGACACAGCCTGCTGGCCCCACCTGCAAGACAGCCAAGGCCCTGGACAACATAAGCAGGGACAGAGCCTGCTGTCCCCAGGTGCAAGACAGTCAAGTCCCCTGTACACTGGCAACAGACCTGAGAGAACCAGGTCTGTCCATAGTTTGCCTTTACACTCTTGCATCCAGGCTGTGAGAAAACAAGTGTCTCTTATAAAGCCACATATTAATGTCATTTGTCACAGCAGCAACAGGACATGTTGACAACATTAGAGATCTGGCCTTCATTGCCCTCTGATCTGTTCTCTCCACCACTTCTCAGTTCTGTGGCCAGTCATCATCCAAATTGTCTTAGAGACTCATGCTGTGGCCAGCCCAACCTCCTGAAAGATCTGGAGCAGCATCAAGGACTGGAGGGTGGAGCAGGTTGGCCTCCTCCCCTGTCCCCAGAGAAGAGCATGTGACCACCGCATGACAGCTTCCTTCATCCCAGACCACACCCACCATGCTGTACTCTTCCACCATTCCTTTCCAGGGTTGCAAACCTCAGCACCGCATTCATGGCCAGGATGGGGAGCCTCAGCATCAAGGAGAATCAGGAGAGCCACATGAGCTGATGGTTACTGGCACCTCTATGTCCCTGGGAATGAGGTTTCCTCAGAATCTCCCCAGAGCAGTCTGACCATCTCTGTCTACATCCTGAGGCACAGCCCTAAGTTCTGAAATCAGTCTGGGCCAGGCCCAAGGGAAGGCTCTGTTCCTGAGTGCCTCCGGTTCCGCTGTCACTCACATCAGGACTTTGTGCTGGGATCCCTCCCAACTATTATTCCCCCATATGTCACTTGCCCTTGAAATGTTGGTGCTATAAATAACACTCCTCTGGTCACCTAGTCTGAGTGTTTTCAAGATGCCCCACACACTTCACCTTACTGATACCTATGCTGCCATGTGAAAGAAAAGAGGGAAAGCTGACACCTTGGCTCTAGCACCAATCACCAAGTCTCTGCTTTGCCAGGCCTCTGCCTTCACTTACACTATGTTCTGAGCCAGGACTCTGCTGCAGCTGGTCCCAACCAAACAACACTGTCTCTAACACCCTCCTCCTGCCTGCTCCTGTGTCCAGTACTACAGCTCCGGGATTTGTTCCTTGAGCCAGAAAACCTTGTCTTGGGCTATGCTAAATCTCATCTAATACCTGCAAAGTACCCGTCTGCTGTTACCACCACAGCAACAAAGGCTGCCTGCTGTATGTGCCACTGGTCCCCAGAAAGCCACTGCAGCTAACAGTCCTCAAAACAGCACTCAGTATGCAATCTTTGCAGATAGGGAACTCCAGCACAGGTGTGCCCAGGGGACCAAGCCAGCTTCCCAGAGGGCAGCTCTTGCCCTTCCCAGGACAGCTCCATGTGGGTTTGAGGGCTGTGCCACTAGGCTCTGCAGCCTGGTCCTGCACTGCTGACAAAAATGCATGTCATGCCCACCCTCTGTATGCCACGATAAGGATGATGCCACCCACCTAGAGGGGGGCAGCTCACTAAAGAACATGGCCTGCAGAGCCTGCAGCAGGACCCATCTCTATTCCCATCCACTGAGTGCTTCCCGGTGTACAGGTAGTCCAGCCTCAAGCACTCAGGCCTGTATGCACACACACATCACATGCATACCACACAAATACAAACACCACACATTTAACACACCCATGCACACACAACCACATACTCCCACACACCCCGTGCAAACACATCCCAATGCACACACATCACACAAAATAAGCACTACACATGTACCACACATACCACAGACATTAAACACATATCCCAGGCACACACACACCAAATATACACACACCACACAAACACACCAAACGCCCTTTGCGCACACACACACTAAACACATGTAGCACATACACCCCATGAACACACACCACCCTCAGAAAAGTTAATGTCAAGCACACATCCATGCACACACATCACACACAATAAACACCACACACATGCCAAACCCACATATGACATACACTAAACACACGCATACCACACACCAAACACACATCCCATATATAGCACACATACACATACCACACATACACACAAACACCACACACACACCATGCACAAAGACACTAAACACATACCACACATGCTACACACACATACCACACACACCCCATTCACACACACCACATACACTGCACACACTAAACACACACACACCATGCACACATGCAGCAAACACACACCACATGCATACCACATACACATACACCATACAGAACCACACACCATACACACCATGCGCCTTTTTTTAAGTCAGTGAAGAAGATGCACGACTTGCCCCTGGGAGTCTCCCACTCATTGAAGGACATCTTTAAAGGGTGACTCATGACTCAGATGCCTGAGATGCCTCTTAATTCGTGAATTGGCAAGGGAGCCAGCAGGGTATCCCATACCTTCTGAGAGAAAAGCCCAGGAACACACAGATGAGGTCAAATGCAGGAGGAACTCTGCCTGGCAGATACTGAGCTGGTCCAGGTCCGCACGGAGGGAGATTCACTGACTCTGCCAGGTGAAATTTCCATTTCAGTGGGAAGATTATCAGTATGGCTGTGTCTCAGAGCTGATGCAGCATGAAGATGCAGGAAGGAGCAAGAGACCCTACTAAGCAGCCAACAGCTGGTAAGGCCCAGCTTCCACATGGAATGACTCAGCTGGCCATCTTTCTGGTCTGGTTCAAAATCCTCCATGACTTACCTCCACAAGTTAATTAAAAAAAAAAGAAAAAATCTAACCTCCCAAAGAAATGATTTAGCCAGGATCAAAAATAAATCACCATGCACAGAAATGGAGAACAAACGCTTAAGCAGGTCCTGAGACTCGTGTCCCAGGAGGAGGGACAGTGAGTGTCCTGCAAAACAGGCAGCATAAGGCCAGGTTTGCAAATCAGCTCCCAGAATGTGAGCCAAGGAGCACAGCCAGGACAGCACTCCAGAATTCAGAAGGGGCCCATGGATGGTGGTAAGGCAGGAGCAGACCAGGCCAAGCCCCAGAGTGCTGGTACCCAGAGCTGGGGGAGAGGACCAGAGGAGAGATGGATAGACAGGGTGCCCTGAAGCCTGGCAGAGAATGCCATCAATGATCAGAGCATGCAGCAGAGTTGCTTTAGGACCAGGAGGTCACCAAAGAGACCACAGAGATGGTGTCAGGGACACACACACAGGTGCTCAAGGGCTCCTGCAGCAGTCAGCAGAGAGACACGGGCAAAATGACTCAGCCCACCAGGAGAGGGAACACCAGGAGAGGGAAAGGGGGAATTCCATTAAGAGACAGCGACAGAAGAGTGGTTATCAGTCTCTTTGGGCTGGTGGGAACAGGAGGGAACCAAAGAGGGTCCTAAAGGGGCCAGGCAGAAATGGGGATGAAGTCCATGTTCACAGTCCCTGGTAATGACGGGTCTTTGGGTGTCCACATTCCCTGCTTGGTACAGATTTTTGGTCAACTCTGCCTTGACAAATCTGCCTTTGGGCTTTGGTTTGCTTTGAGGCTGCTGCCCTCAGCCTGAAGCTATCCTGGTGAAGAGCAGCAGGAACTGAGGGAGATACACTTGGTGGCATTGAACGTGTAAGCATGCAGACTCCCAAATAAAGGGGAAAGGTGACTCTCCAACCAGGCATGAGCTTTCTAGTCAGAAGACCCGTGGAGCAGGTACTCCACAGAGTTTCCCAGCAAGACAGCAGTCCTGAAAACTTCCTGCCCAGGTGAACACAACCCCCAGCCCCCAAACGAGATGGAACAAATAATCACCAGAAGACTCATGGTCAGACTGGTCCTGGAGGACTCTCACTCTGACTCGTAGGGTGGGCTTTGGTCAACATTCATCTGAGCCTTGTCTCTTAAGAGAGGCAATGTGCAGTGTCCATTCGAGAGTCTAAACCTCAGGGAAACTGGATTCTGGGCTGCTGTGGAGAGTGACCCGTGGCTTCTGAGCCTCCTGCCTTGGGTTCCTTGTCATCCTTGGATGATTTCTGATCATGGTGCTGGCTTCCATGAAACACTTTTCTCCAAGTTGCCTATTCTTGGTTGGCAGGCACCTCAGCTATGTGAAGCACCCCAAACAAGAAAGGGCTCCTAAGGAAAAGTCACTCACACATCACATGTTGCAGCCCACACCTGCTGGTGTGGGTTGCTGGGAAGGTGAGCTGGCAGGAGGTGGAAGTTGCCATACTCTGTCAGTGCAGGCGAAGCCCACTGGGCCTCCAGAGGAAGGGTGACAGGAGACCGGAAGCTGCCTGGGAGGTCTCCTCACAGACCGAACAGCACAGTCTGGTTCCTATGCAGAGGAGGAGGAGATGTTAGCATCCTACGGGATTCTGAGACCTCACATCCTAGACCTGGGGTGGAATGTCACTAGGTGGAGGGTTCCCAGGGCCTGGGAGCTGGCTCCTGAGGACACTCCAGATGGATCCTTCCCCAGGTCCTTACCTTCAGAGTCACCCAGGTGGCTCATCCTCCTTCCAATTCCTTGACACCCTCAGGAAGGAATAGTGTGTGGGATGTCCACTGCTCACTCTGGCTGCTCAGAGACTGCTGGCACTTATGTCCATTCAGCAACCTGCAGTGCAGTTCAGGTGACAGGGCTTGAGCCCCTTCCCAGACACCTCTGCAGCACCTGGGTCTGAGTTGACCAGTGTTACCCTGGACCCATTGTGACTTGCCAGGGGAAGCCCAGCCACCCTGTGGAGGGAAAAGCCTGGTCCTTGTTCTTAGGGAAGCCATGGACATTGTCCTCTAACTCCCTGAGTGCCAAGCAGCAATGACCTGTCCCCAGGGGAGCAGGGCATCTGCCTGCTGGGTCTGTGCTGGTCACACAAGAGCTCACTTTCAGGGCAGGTTCAAAGTTGGAGCAGAAGAGGAAAAGTGCAAAATGACCACATGGTCAGCAACACCAGACCTCAACCTGGAATGTCAGGACAGTGGCAAGTGCCACCACACTGGACTCAGAATAGTGGTACTCAGACTGAACTCAGGGTCAAGGCTATCAATTCCCTCTGGCTGCTGGAGCCTGACCCACACCCTCAGACATTGGAGCCCACCCTGCCTAAACACAGCCAGAAAGGAGGCCAGTAGTCCAGGGTCCACACCCAGGCCCCCCATGTTCACGGTAGAACTTTACTGTCTGGTGCAGGTGACCACTCCTCTTTTCCTCTGTCTCATGATGCACTCCTTTGTCTTTTCCTGGTCTAGGTGAGGGTACCCATGTAGACAGACCTGGGAGGAACTGGGAAGCTCCCAGGGCAGCTCTGCTTCAGGGTTACAAGAGGCAAGGTGCTCCAGCAGGAGGAGACCTCCACACAGATGTAGAATGGAAGGCAGATGGGCAAGGCTCCTCCAGAGTCCCACTCAAGCAAGTCCCCAACACTCAGTCACCCACTTACGGTGTCACAGTTGCCACCAGGACATCCTGACAGAAGCACCTGAGAAGAAGAAGGGAGACCTGCTAACAGACCACAAATGGGCAGCATGCCAAGTGTTGTCCCAGAGGGGAAACACTGAATGCTCAGTTAACTGCAAGGATTTCTGGAATCCTGTGTCTCCAATATATTTTCCCATGCTGTGCAAATAAATTGCTTCTGCCTATTTTCACAGGGATGGGACTCAGCCATAGAGAAAGAGAACTTCCCTGGTCACCTGGAGTGACCTTAGCAAGCTCCAAGCTAATGTCCTTCTGGCTCAGGCTCTGAGCACTTGGTTCAGTTCTTCTCCTGCTGTCTCTCTTCTGCTTCCCCCTCCAGCCAGACACCTTGCTCTTCGTGGGTGTGGATCTCTCCACTAGCACCAGGCAGCAGCATAACCAGTCCTTCTGGTGACCTGGTCCCATTCTTCTTCCATCCAGGCTGACCCAGGATTGTGAGGGGCAGCCAGAGAAGCCATGAGTCCAGCTGACAGTGCTCACCAGGAGACAGTTCACGTGACTGTTTTGAAACCACAGATTCCTTTGGTGTAGTCCATGGGTCAACACTTCATTTCAGTGACACACAGATCTAAGTACCCACCAGACAATGACATCATCTGCACTTTACCACCATATTTCTGATTATGACTGCTCCTGCCCAGAGAAAACAGGCTTGCAGGTTGCAAAGAGGTTCACCAACATAAAGGGGAAGCAGCTCGGGTATGAAGGTGCAGAAATGATACGGGCACACGTGGGATGAGCGAGTGGACTGACAGGTGCTAGAACTATGGCGGGTAGTGCCAGGTCCGTGGTCTGCTCCCACAGGACAGCTGGAGACACCACCTGTGTCCTGCTTCAGGTGCTTCACTGGCCCTCATGCATCACCAAGGCCCTTCCTGACAAAGTGGGAACTGAGGACAGGGGCCAGAACTTGAGCACAGGATGACAATGTGAAGCAGGGAAGGTGAAAGTATCTGCCCACCTGACTGTGCTTCATGATGCTCGGGCCCACTCTGCCATCTCAACACCAGTTCCCCTTGTACCCTGCTCCTCTCTTCCTCTGACTTCCCCTCTGCCTCTTCCATCTTTCTTGAGTTCCATGAGAAGCCACAGCCTGTGTGCAGGCTGACCCAGGAGCAGTGACCAAAAGTCTGAGGAGAGGATCCCTCAGCATCCGGAGAGGGAGAGGGCAGGCTCTGCTCAGCCCTGCAGGCCTGCCCTACTTCCAGACACAAGGCCTCTGGAGTGGGGGCTTATCTCCAGGTGCATGAGGTCTCTGCTAACATCTACACATGATTCCTGCATACCCACAAATGAGGGCTGGTTTCTCAGAAGACAAGAGTCTTATGTGAGCTTTAAAATGCTCCTGCATCAACAATACATGATTACCTGAATGTCAGTGGGATGATGCTGGCTGGTCCCCCATCTTGCATATCCTAGGACTCCCAGATAACCAGTACCCACTCTATCATCATGCCCCAAATGTACCACCCAGTTAACACTTCCTGGGAATTTTGGGTTCAAACCCAGTGAGCCAGGCAAGCCCCTACTCACATCTGGGTGGCATCACAGCTGCAGGAGTGGAGGTTGCTGGGAGACCCAGGAGGCTGGGTGGGAGCTTCCGTCTCCACCACCTGGCTATGCACTCCCAGCCAGCTGCAGGGTGGGCTGGAAGTAACTAGGCTCCCTGAGCAGGAGAAGCACTCATAGGTGACCTGGAGCTCCCACAACCACACCACCCACCGTCCCTTCACAACTTCAGAAAAACTGCTGGCCCAGCATGGTCCTCCACCTTCAGCACATGTTCAGAGAAAAGGGCACACTAGCCCTGTGTGCAGGGTGGCACACTGACATCTGCTCTCATGGTCCATAGCAAAATAGTCCTTTATGACCACCTATAAAACCCCTCTAGCTGGTCGTTGCTGTGACCAGACTCTGCCTGGTGGGAGGTCAGGGGCCCAAGCCTCCTTCAAAGGAGCTGGCAGAGCTTGCTCCTCTCTGCCACTTCCCTCCCAAGATGCAGCATGTGCAGGTACAAGTGGAGGCTGGGGCCAAGGGCTGTAGGCAGAAGGGACTGGGTCTCTGGGCTCATCCTGCCAGTCCCAGAGCCTTCCCCTCCATGATCTCACTTGAGGGAGACAGGCCTCTGTTGTGCCGCTGTTCTTGAGATGGTTGTTGGAGATGATGATGCCTGACATGGAGCTACCCAACCCATGATCTTCCAAGCCATGGTGTTATGGAGCACCCCATCCCTCAGAGCCATGAAAGAGGTATGATGCCCTTGATGCCCACTAGCAGCCATCTGCTGAAGCTGCCCCCTCAGAAGAGACCCACACCCCATGGGTGCTGGGGTGTGCAGAGAGGGCAGGACCAGATGCCTGCTTCTGAGCACTCCTGTTCATCAGCTGAGCAGTGCTCCTGGGAGAACCACCCTGGACACATGCACAGTGGGGTCTGGGTCTTCCCAGGATTCTCTTCAACTTACACCCCACCTCTCCAGGTAACCCCATGTTTTCTTGTTCAGGTCTTCACCTCTGAATGCCTACACCCCTGCTCCTCCTCCCTGCCGAGGTCACAAGTGTCCCTCTGGTCACACTTTCCTTCCTGGACAGGAGGGCAGGTGGTGGTTCAGCTTACCCTGTGGTTTTCTGCCTGGACAGGGGAGGCAATGGGTCACCCCTCTCTGTTATCAGAAGTTCTTGGGCTGGGCAAACTCTTCCCAGACCATGAGTGACAACCCACCTCCTGACCACCCAGTGTCCCCCACAATATTTTCTGGGGCAGTGGCTTCCTGCTTTCCAGGCACCCCTGCACCCCTCCTCTGCCTTGGCCCACTCCCCTCTAGGGAATGCCAATCCTAGAGGGTCTCGGAAACATCCATGGTCAGCTCCTCCATTGGTCCCCAGCCTTTCCTGCATGTGTCCTTCATGCTTGGGAAGGGCCTTTCCCCTTCCTGGAACACTGCAGAATGTCTGCCCAGGTAAGGGCATTCGAAAAATGACTACACCCCTGCCACAGCTCAGAGCTCAGACAGCCTTGGGACCTACTGAGTGAGGATAACAAATCCCTAGGGCAGTCACGACATTGCCTCACCACTAGACCTGCAGAGGTCAGAGAAACACAGCCAGAAAGTCAGGTTTCAGGGAAAATATGAGGAATTAAGATGCGAAGGTAAGAATCCTGATTTTGAAACTGGCAACTGTTTTCAACACTAAAGTACTGTCCAGGTCACCTGCAGGCCACATTTGGTGCTAGGGCCACCACAGAGCAAACTCTGACCAGCAGGCAAGCAGCAGGCTCTGACCAGCAGGCAAGTCTGAAGTTCACAAAAGACCTTCCTGCCAACAGCTCACGAGGCTAGAACACACCAGATTATCACTACTCTTGTTGGAGAACCAGAGGCCTCCAGAGGTAGGCGATCATCCCAAAGACCCCAGGTCCAGGGTTTCCAGGGGCCTGTCCATACTATTTCACAGCATTGACTCCCAAGGGCAGGCCACCCACTGCATGAGTTCTTTCTACTCCACAGTCAGGCATCTATCATATGCACATTTTAAAGATGTGCCAAGCACATGATTTCAAGTTTACTCTCAGGGATTCAGACTTTGCCCTGATATTGAAGAACAAGTTTATTTAGGTGTATAATCAAAAACATAACCACACAGCATAACCATTATTCATGATTATTATTATTTTTCTTGAGTGTGCGTCAGTTCCCTTTGAATAAGGAAAATGAGAAGGAAAAGACTAAGGAATGGAAGGGAAGATAATAAAAAGAAGGGAGAGGAGGAAGAAGTGGCAGGAAGCAGGGGAGACCATGGAAGGGAGGTAACCATGGCCCTTTCTAGGAGAATGTGCATGGACCATGCATGGTGGCCTGCATGTGATAGTGATCCCTCCTGAGGTCCTCCATTTCCCAGGAGAAGATAGAAATCCAGACTTGGGTGAAATGTCCCAATTTAAAATGTCTGCAAGTCTTTCATTCCTAGCTGCATTAGGAAGACAAACCAGCTTCCCCGGCATGGCCTAGGAGGCAGAAGTGAGCCCAACCTATGGCCTCCCCAAGGTCAACTGTCCTTGCCAAGTTGCTGGCTCAGTCAGCTGACTTTGACTGGTGTACTCTGGATTAGAAATGGTGAAGCTCTTGGAGATAGAAGCCTCAAGAAGCAAGATGTCCTCATAAGGAAGAGTTGCCTCCCAGGGTCAGAAGTTCCGAGCTGCCCTATGTATAGCCTCTGCTTGGAAAAGACTCACTTATGTTCCTTCTATTTTCTTTTTCCACCTGTGGTGTGCTAACTTAAGCTCAGATGACTTTTTACAGTTGGCCAGATAATGACCCATGTCAACCAAAAATTGGAACCTATTTTTATGTATACCTTGTTCTGGGTATGAGCTAAGTTCCTCCTATTTCCCTGGCCCTTGGCAGGCCAGAGTTAGCCCTGCTTCCCATGAGCATCCTGGAGGTTTATAGGCAGGGATGGAGCCTCTGGAAAGAGCCCCCACATGGCTGCTCCCACCTTCCACAAGTACTGGCCGGACCTCTCAGTTTCTCAGAAGAACAGTAGGCACTTGGATGCCCTCAGTTCCTGTTGCCCCTTCTCAGGGACTCTATGGGGGGATAGGTTCTGACCTGAGAGCAAAGGGTAGGAGACCCTGGCCACCTCGTTCTGAGTGTCTTGTATTCCTGCATATTCTGAACTTTCTCAGAATCTGAGAAGGTAATGGGTCTCTTCTTTCTGAGGGACAATTTGTGCTTGTACCCCACATGAGTCTGGTGATCACCCCCCCACCAGGATTGACCTGAGCCCATAAGAAATGGGCTTCATTCTGGGCAAGTCTGGGATGGTCTTTGGAATGACAGAGGGAGACAGAGGGAGGAGCTGGCAGACTAGTGCCACATCTGCCTCAGGCAGATCTCCTGGTTCTGTTTTTTTTCCTAGATCATTCAATGAAAGGCAGTTGTCCCAGATGCTCCAGCCTGTGACCATACATATCACCTGCTTCCATCATTTGGCACCCGGTATCTGACTTGTAGGGTGACCTTTCAGAAGCTGTCTGAGGCCCTCCCACCAGGGTTGGACACACAGATGGCTCACCAGCCATGTGCACCCAACTCCATGTCATCTGCCACCAACACCATGGGCAGCGCAGCCAGGATTTTGTCACAAGGCCTGCTCGGCTTCTTTGGGAGCAGCCATCCATAAGAAGGAACTGCTTGTCAGCTGCCAGTGGAGGGACCTGCCTGCCACGCAAGCAGAAAGACTGGGGGTGCTCCCTGTATTCTCTAGGGTGGGGTCCTCAGTCCTCACATGCCCAGCCACAGTCACGCCTCAGAAACAGTCTGTGATAGTGACACACACATACATGTGTTTAGAGCAGCTGATCCACAAGAGTCAACTCACAGAACAAGCTGGTGCCTGTTGATGGCATGTTTACACAATGGTGTTTTATTCAGTCACAAGGAAGAAAGAAACTATGTCATTTGCTTGTAAATGGATGGAACTGGAGGACACCATGTTAAGCAAAATAAGCCAGAGTCAGAAAGTCCAGGGTCATGTGTTTTCTATCACACAGGAAATCTAGAGAGGAAAAAAGGGACAGGGGTCCTTGCATGTGCATGCAGGGGGTGCGGGGAGTCCCACAAAAACAGAAGGGAGAGCAGTAAAGAGAAAGATGACCTGGGGAGGATGGGCGGAGGGGTCCATGGGATTAAATTCACCATGTAACGTGCACACATGAGTATGTAACAAGTCCCACTATGACATGGGATTATGATGCACTAATGAAAAACACATGAACACACAAAGGAGAAAACAATGCCATGCTGTGTATCAGGGACTATTCCCAAAGTACCTGCCAAAACTCAGTGTGGACTTTGTGAAGTCAACATGCCAGTGCGCCAGATCCCACCCCCAGGCAACTGCAAATCTCAAAGGCTCAGAGTCGACCTGTCCATCACGAGAATCATCCCTGGCTCCAACCCTTCTCTCTGTGCTGCCAGCCTGACTCAGACCACCCCATTTGTCCAGATACTGGGAGCTAGTTCCTGACTGTTCCTTCTTTTGCCCGCCCATCAGCGACCCATCAGCAAGCTTGGCCACTTGCCCTCTGGCCTTTTCTCAGGTCCACCCTCAGCCTCAACATCCTAGCCTGAGTGGCGACCATCCCTCTCCCAATGAGCTCGGATGCCTTCCCAACGGGACAGCCACAGACCCTTTCCTCCGTCTGTTCTCCAATCCACTCCAGGGGGATTATATTAAACATAAACTATGTCACTGCCCTGGTGAAAGCCTTCCAGTCACCCCACTAGTCTCAGGACCAAGATCAGTACCCAGGTGCTGTGGGCATGTCCTCTGCCCTTGACTCTGTGGAATTGGACTCTTCCCCCTTTAATTGATAAACTCCGACTGGTCCTTCGGATCTCAGCTCAAAAGTGGCTTCTTCACAGACCTTCCCAAACTATGGTTGGTGGCCCATCCCTCTCACCCTGACTTCAGGCCCTCAGCAGGAGTTATGTGACTATCGATGGTGTCTGTCACCCTCCCGGCACCACCGAGTACGTGGTGGGCCTTAGTTCAGTAAGTGAGTAAGGATGCAAATGAAGAAAGGCAGACCTGCCCCTGGCGAAGACCACCTTTACATACGATAGAAACCCACATGCTTCTGCATTTACTGAACACGGGACAATGCCCGATCATGACTTCACCTTTGGAACAAACACCAAAACCAGCAGTGAGGTGTCCTTTTCTTTCTTGTCTCAAGCAAAAGAGCAGTTTCTCCACAACTATTAGACTGAACTTCAGAGGAAACCCCCTGTTGGCTTTTCTTTCATTTTTTTTTTTTTTCGGTGCTGGGGATTGAAGCCAGGGCCTTGTGGTTGCAAAGCAAGCACTCTACAGACTGAGCTATCTCCTCAGCCCCCCCTGTTGGCTTTTAAATAGTAGGTTTCCCTTTAATTCTAGACATTAAAGTTTTGAATCTATTGAACCCAGAATCAGACTTCTTGAGCAGTCTATAATTTTTGGAAACAAATGCAGAGCTTCCTTGGCAGTAGACACTCAACATGATCTTGCCCTGCCAAATCTGCAGAGAAACCACCTCCCCCACCTGGGGTCCATTATAGGGTCTGGAGATGGCTTTCCCTGGAAACTGAGATGTGTCTGCAACCACTGAGCACCTGGAAAACCCAGTCAGGCCTGATTCCAGAAAACCCACCGGTGGGGCCAGACAAGGTTGATTAGGGATTTCGTGGGTCCAAAGACTGTGACGCACCCTGTTGCTCATGAATGGCCCACGTTCACATGACCCTTCCTGCTTGGGGCACTGCCCATGACATCAGAGGTTGACAGCAGAAGCAGCAACAACAGCATCCTGGGTGTTACAGATGAGGGGAAATGTGCAGGCATCAAAAGCCCTCGGCAGGGCCTGGGTCAGATGTGACATCTGATCTTGGCACGAACAGCTCAGCTCCACTTTTTCCACGTAACAGTCACCACAGCATTTTCGGAGGTGACGTCTACCAAGGCAGCTGGAGGTATGAACAAAGATCTTCTCGTCACTTTGTGCCACAGGCAAAGACATGAGCAGTACAAGAAATGTGACCTGTGTTTGTGAGGCCCTGGGACACTTGGTACTGGGTTGCACCTGCCATGGTTTTTCAGTGTGTGTTGACTGTCCAGCTGCTCAAAAGTCTGGGAAGTGGCACCTGTGGATCGCAATGACTGTCCGGGAACATGCAGAACCCAAGCCCCAGCCCCACGAGCTGTGTCCCAGGCTGGCCTGGTCCCGTGTCTGGAATGTCCTCTGCAGGCTCCAAACTGAAGCTGGAGCAGCAGCTAGTCCTGGTTTTCTGCAGAGTTTCACTTAATCTTGGGGGAAAGCTAGGATGGATGCTTTCTGCTTCCAAGTTACCCCCAGGGGATTCCTCCAGATCCTGCTT
This sequence comes from Sciurus carolinensis, assembly GCF_902686445.1. Taxonomy (NCBI): domain Eukaryota; kingdom Metazoa; phylum Chordata; class Mammalia; order Rodentia; family Sciuridae; genus Sciurus; species Sciurus carolinensis. The sequence goes on along the minus strand of NW_025920124.1, from coordinate 742,953 downwards.
CCCCGCCCTCCTCAGGAGAAAGTGGTGAAGAACAACACACTAATCTCTTGGATCAAAGGGAGAATCAGAATGCAGAAGGCCCCCTCCACAGGATCAGTGCTTGCTGAGATAACTTCCATGGCTCTTGGCCTGGGAGGTGTTGACAAAAAGGCAGGCGCCCGCAGTGAGGTCACTGCCCGAAACCTCCTCACAGCTGTCCCTTGCTACCAGCGCCCCGCCCAGCCTCAGCTCCACTGAGCCAAAGGTTCCAGTGACCAAAGTGTCCTGCACCCCACATTTCCCATGTCCCATTGGGTTTCCCCACTTCTGCATCTACAAATCTGCTTTTCATCACCTCCACCTCATTTTCCCTTCCATGACCCTCGCCTCCTCAGCCTTGGCCCGGTTCATCTGTTTCCATGTCGATGATCACAGCTCCCGCTGGGGCAGAACAGGCAGCTCAGCTTCATACTAACAACAACACACACAGAAGCTTTGTAATTAACTTCCATGGAGATTTTTCCAATGTCCCTTTGTTTAAAACAAAGTTAATCTTCCCAGGCTCTGTCATCTGACCTCAGGAGTCTCACCTTCTATGGATTCTGGATGGACTTCCAATGTCCAGAGGGGAACAGAGTATGAGATAATCATGTTCTTTTCATAAATTTCTAACATCATCCTCATCACAATTATTATTCCACACTGATTTCCATTCCCATCCTTACCCACACACTTCTTTCTCATGACGTAAGCACTCTGGGCGTGTATTTCCTTCAGTTAAGGGCTTTGTTGTCAAACCTTAGCTTTGTCAGCTTACAGATCATTTCCACTGGTTTCTGTGTTTCTCAGGCTGTTCCTGCTCATGTTTCCCTTTGTGTGTCTTTTGTGTGGCAACTGCACCTAGGACACAGGTGTGATGCCATCAGGATCACTGTGGTCAGTGACCACAGTCCTCCCAGAGGCACAGGGAAATGCTGCCCATTCATGAATTTCTTCTGTCCTTGAACTTTTCCTGACTTTTTAGGTAAGATCAATGCCCTTAACATACACACACACACACACACACACACACACGCACACACACAGGCTGGAGAGAGGTGGTGATATTTTTCGAGGAAAATTCTCAGGAGCAATAGTCAGTCATTGGGTTCCTTAGTCCCAGCCCTCTAGTTTAAAACATTTCTGCTGTTAGAATTTTTCACGATCATTAATTTTAAAATATTCACTTAACAAACTTAAGGCTGAGATCGTAGAACCCAGGCAAAGGGTGTGAAAGGAGCACAGAGAAGTGATGCTCACTGAGTTGGAAGCCACCATGCAACTTTCTTAATCTGGCTGTGAAGTCTGGCCTTTGTTTGAGAATTAAATTTTGCCTCAGAGTGCTGAGTACTAAGCAAGGAGGAAGACCACTGTGCTTTGTGATGATCCTTCAGTGTGTGTTTGAGTCTCTGTCTTGCAGCAACAACAGCAGGAGCCAAAGGTGCTCTTTGACCCCTGGTGGCAGCTCTGGGGATGCTGTCCCAACCATGTCCTGTCACAATTCAGTGACTACAATCCTGACTTCTGGGCAGTTCAAAAGCATAAACCACGAGAGGACTCAGCATCTAGTTTAGAAAGATGAAAGCAATATAATGAGACAAAAATACAACTAGCAAGAGGCCAAGGAATGTCCATCAAGACGGGCAGCCTTCCCTCCCTGTTCTTTCAGACACAGGCAGGTTGGAAAAGGCCCCTATTGCCATGCGTGGATTGTCACTGTAGAAAATTTCCCCATCTGTGTCATTCTCACTCGGTTCCAAAGTCACTCTCTGTGGTTACAGAAAACCTGTTCTGAAAATAAGGAGGCTTTGGATCCATTTGGGGCCTGTTATGGTATGGATGTGAGGTGTCCCCCAAAAGCTTATGTGTGAGACCATGCAAGAAGGTTCAGAGGAGAAAAGATTGGGTTAGGAGAGCCTTAGTCCAATCCTTGAACTGATGCCCCATGAGGATTAACTGAGTGGAAACTGCAGGCAGGTGGGGCGTGGCTGGGGGAGGCAGGTCACTGGGGGTGTGGCTCTGGGGATATATTTTGTGTCTGGCAGGTGGAGTCCCTCTCTGCTTGCTGATCATCATGTGAGCTGCTTCCCTCCACCAAATAAACTTTTCCTTCTCTGAAATTGTTCTTGTCCGGTCTTTTAGTCACAGTATCAAAAAAGCCAACTAATACAGGGCCCAACCTGGAAAAAGGGAACTAGAAAATTAATAATATAATATTACTTGTGACTTTAAATTTTCAGGCCTAGGTATTTTTCATTTCAATAAAGACTTGTGCATGGCACGCAAAACTGGTTTTAAAGATTAGATTATAAAATGAAAAGAAGCTCAAACACCTCAACTGTTCTCAGTCATGAAGTATCTTTGTTAAAAATAACTAACTGAACAGAGTATCATCTACTGCTCTGTAGCAAATTACCCCAAAACTGTCTGGCTTAGAAAACAATAAGCATTTATCATCTCTCACAGTTGTTCATAGGGCCACTTAGCTGAGGTTGTGGCTCAGGGCTTCTCGTGAGGTGTCAGTCACAATGTCAGCAGGAGTGCAAGGGTTTGAGGGCTTGTGGAGCTGGGGCATCGACCTGAAGATCGGCCAGCACCCTCGGCTGGTGAGGTGGAGCTGGAAGTCAGTATGAGGCATCAGTCCCTGGCCACACACATCTCCACAAGGCTGCTGGAGTGTCTTCATGAGTGAGCATTCTGAGATAGACAGAAGACAGACAGAGACAGAGACAGAGAGAGTGTCAGGTGGAAGTTACATCCACTTCATGACCTAGTTTCAGAAGCCACACAGCATGGCTTCTGCCACCTCTGTCAACCTGCTGTGCATCACTTAGTCCACATTTAAGCAGAGGAGAATTAAGCTCTGCATGTCCAAGAGGAGTGTCAAATTTGCAAACTTGTTTGAAAAGCATTGGTACAGTTTATATAAAGCAAAATTCACATTAAATCTAAATATCAGTGACTTTACCTAGATAAACACCTGGATAAACATCACCTAGTTCAAAACTTAGCATTTTTTCTGCACCTCAAAAACTCCCAACATGTGAATCTTTTTAAATTTTCTATATGCACAAATCATGATATGCAGATAAAGACAGCTTTAGTTCTTTTCTAGTCTTTATAACTTGTGCTTAATTTTCTGGACTTTGTACTAAGACCTCTAGAACAATGTTGAATGGATGTGGTGTAAGCAGATATCCTCGTTCTCAACTTGGGGCAACACGTCCAGCATTTCACCATTTTTTCCAGTTAATTTCTAACAGGTCAAGGAAGTTCCCGTCTACTCCTCTTTGACTAAGCTTGGCGACAGAACTGTGAGTGGAATCATTTCATGACTCTGCTGTTTGATTCACACAATGTGCACACTCTGGCCAAGGTACCGTCTGTGGCTGTGACCCTTCCTTATCTCACTGATAAAACAATCAAACCAGATCTGCACATGGAGGAACAACACCCAGGCAGACCTCAGTTTCCAAAAATGCTGACTTCGAATGTGTACTTGTTTGTCAGTTCTGTGGTGGAAATTTCCAAGATTCCTCAAAAGAAAGCTTAATTATGCTTCATGATAAGAGTTTAGGTCGAACACAAAAATCTATCTTCTCTCTGTGACACCTGAAGTAGGAATCCATGTTAGGGGGTGGGAATTGGGGGAGGGACATGGGGAAATGGAGGGGAGAGGATCCAGGCAGCGGACTACCAAGGGCAGCAGCAGAAAGGGCAGATCTTACAGCCACAGCCTGGAAGCCGCCCCAAGGCTGGGTGTGGCTGGCATTTGTGACTCAGCATCTTGAGTCAGGCTGCTGAACTCTGCACATGGGGTGAAGAATTCTGAAGTGTCTCAACTCCTAATTCCCATACCACTAAAAGCAATAAAGTTTAAAATGAGAACACTTGCCTGGCACCTGCTAAGTGCCCTCAAATTCATTATCACACGTACTCTTACCCGCAGCCAATGAGGCTCACATTCATTGTGAACAAACAAGGAAACTGAAGCCCAGAGACATTCGGGGACCTGCAACAGATCACACAGCTCAGAAGGGTGCCTCCGGCGCTGGTCCATGGTCAGGGCATGCCATCTTTGCACTGGATCCTGTTGGCAAAGATTGCATGACAACTTCTAATCGTGTTTTTTCCATGGCTGTTGCAGATGTGTTCATGCTCTGGGGACTTTGGAGGGGGTGCTGGGGATCGAACCCAGGGCCTTGCACATGCTAAGCACATGCTCTACCACTGAGCTATACCTGGCCCTTAGTGTGACTTTAGATGTTACTTTGCTCCAAATAAACTGAAGTGGCTGGTTTTAAGGTCCCCAGCTCTCATTCATCGTACACTTAGCCAGTTAGCTGAGCAATCAGAGGGTAGCTTCTTCTCCTCTTCTTGGCACATGCGCCTTTGCCTGATCTCAAGAGTCACACTCTAAGGACTCAGACATGGAAGAGGGACACACCTGGAAGGGGCATAATTCTACAACTAGACAAAGACTGTGCAGCAGTAGCCTACTGATGAATGACAGTCACTTAGCCTTCTTCTTTCCCTTCCATTTTCCATTATCAGGCAAGCTCTACCTTGGGCACTTTTAGGGCTGTGACTGTCCAATATTTCAGAAAGAAAATCTCAATTGACTAATTGCTAGTTGCTCCTTCATGTAGATGTTTGGGGTCATTCTCAATTTTTCAAACAGTAAGACCCACACCAGGACACTATGTGCACACATGGATATTCTGGATACCAGGTTGATCTCCACAGTGAGGCAGTGGTCTGCAATTCTGGTGTGGAGGCTTCATTTTGTTTTATTTTGGGGAAGGGTACTGGGGATTGAACCCAGGGTCACTCCACCACTGAGTCACATCCCCAGTTCTATTTTGTATTTTTTACTTAGAGACGGGGTCTCACTGAGTTGCTTTGTGCCTCATTTTGCTGAGGCTGGCTTTGAACTTTTGATCCTCCTGCCTCAGCCTCCCAATGCACTGGGTTTATAGGTGTGTGCCACTGTGACTGACCAGAGGCCTCTTCTCATAAATCTTGGGCTGACAGTGGTGAACAGGGGCAGGTTAACTCAGGCCTCCATGGAGATTGACAGTCCACAAAGCACAGGACTTCTCCTGAGCCAGAGGAGAATGACCCTGGTGAGAACAGGGGTGTCCTGGGACCATCATCCAGGGACTCCAGGGGTCAGAGATGACTGGGGATCCAGCGTCAGGGAGGACCAGGGAGCAGTTGGCTGGGCGTGTGGACCCAGAAAGGGCAAGAAAGGGACTGTCTGTGTACATAACAGGCGGTGACCTCTGCAGAAGACTCACATTTCCTCAAGGTTTTCTATTTGTACCAGATGAACTCAATGTCAGATCTGAAAGGGCATCTTTCCAAGGGCAGTTGACACCAGTCTCATTTGCTATGTAAACAAGGACAGAGGCAGGAGAGCCAGAAGGCCATTATTCCTAGGATCCTGCACCCACACACAGAGCTACTGACTCTGTTTTTCCTAGTATTATTAAAATATTGTGTGGATTGCCCCACAGACATGAAAGCTTATGGCAAAGAGGCATTTTTCCAAAAGAGTTGGGCTTCTCTCTCCTAAATTTTCTGAAGTTCTCTCAGGGAAGCACTCAGTGATCTGAACAGCAGGGAGGGTTTAGAAGGCTTTTTCAGGGTTCTGATTACACTGAAATCTTTATTTATTTTTTAACAAATCCTTTGGCTATTTATTTTGAGATGCCATGACTTTTCTTATTGCCTCCCTAGCTTTTAAACCTACTAGCATGTAATTGGGAGAAAACCATTCCCCACAAGCAGGAGGTCAGCAAGAATTCCCCATCCCCTGGGATAAACCAAGAAAATGAGCATGAGAGGGCTCGGTCCTCACCACAAGCCATCCAGGGAGCTGGGTATCTGGTTGACGCTTCCCGGCAAGCGATTCCCGGATTTGTCTATTAAACCAAGTGTCCCTGGGGCATCACAGAAAGCGAGCTGTCGACTGTCTTCCCCCAAGCATTTCCACACTTATTTTCCAAGGAAATTCACATTTTTTAATACCCCCAATCTCCTCTAGTCACCATCTGTGACATTTCCAAACGCTCGTTCACAGTTCTCTCATGCTGCCTTGGGGCCTGGGGGATGATGCCTTCAGAATTCTCACTTCTGCTGGGGTCCAGTGTCCACTCCTGTGAGAAGAATTTCATGCTCAGGAGGTGGGGTCCACCGAGGTAAACTTTTGGGGGTCTCTTTATCACTCACCCTGCCCGGGTCTGCTTCTGACAGGTATGGTGAATACCTCAGGTGATGTTCAGGGCCACAGCCCACCTGGAGACAAAAATAGCCATGATAACCATTTGATCAAATAATGGATTCAGAATTTTTTACAATGATTGATACAAGTACTTTAAGCCCTGCATTTATTTTCCAGCTCACTAGGTGCTTATTTTGTTTTGCTTAGTAATTGCCAATCTACAGCTAAAGTGCAGGATGCTGGTAGATAATAAAGAGGCAGTTGAACTCACACAAGAAACTCAGTCACTTTTGTCCAGGGTTTAGATTAGGTGGTGCAAAGAAAGGCCCGGGTTCTGGTCACTGGTGCTACTTTTCACCTCCTTCCCATTTCTTAATGAGAAAGGTTTCGTTCCTCTCCAACTCCAGCTCATCCATAATTGAAAAATGGCCAAGTCAGAGCTGTCTTAATGGAGAAAACCTCTTTTCTATTTAGATCTCTAATTGCTCCAGAATTCCAGTTCCGAATAACTTGAGACTGCTTTCTACGAGTCCACCAATCCCACTGCTGTGAGTGCTCTCTAATCACTAATAATGGGCACTAAATGTCAACTGTTCATCTGGTAATGTCCTTACTTCACAGATTTCCTTAATTGCTTTAAACATAAATATGAGAAACCGTGATTAAAGTATTGCAGCCCTGGGAAGATTTAGCATTAGTCTGGAGCTCTTCTGAGGGAATGTTAAGTGCTCAGCCCTCAGGACAGAGGCAGTGGTTTAGTCACAGGGTCCTGTGCCCCAGAGGTGCTCCTGATGACAGACACTGCAGGGCCAGGTCAGACGTCCCCATCCCAGAAGGGCCCCTCTGACTTTAGGAATTCCAGTTCCCAGGATGCAACCCTGTGGCTCCCCCTGCCTTTCCAGTGGGATCTCACTAAGGATAACGTTACATGCCTTCCTACTTCTCTTTTTACTGTGTGGTGTGGTGCTGGGGATGGAACCCAGGGCCTCACTCTTCCACCAAGCTACACCTCAGTCCTTCTCATTTGATTTAGAGATAATGTCTGTCTAACTTGCCCAGGCTGGCCTCCATCAACATGTGATCCTCCTACCTCAGGCTCCAAAATTGCTGTGATTAAAGGTATTCGACCCTCTGCCTGGCTTTTTCTGCCATAGTTTTGAAGCATTCCAGGTGTGGATATGTCCTAAGTTTCACCCTGGACTTTTGCCTTAAAGCACTGTAAATGTTGAAAACTTCTGAGAAGAGAACAGAGAGAATCTTTGAACTCTAAAGTAGTAATGAATGTGTTGGGCCCACTTTGTGAAGACTCCTTTTCTGAGAACATGTTGTCCTGCCCTGATCTTGTTGTGTCTTCTCTTGTAGGATCATACAAGAAATAGTAGGGTAGTGGTGTAAAGTGGTTGAGTCTTTATAACTGTCCTTTTTCCATTAAATCAGTCAAGTCTATTTTAAAACATCCTAGGATGACAGCACATAATGCAGTTGGGCAAAGAAAGAATAAATGAATTGGAGAGATAAAAATGAATATCATGCACAGCAACTGTTCAACTTTGCTACTGTAACAAAACACCTGAGATAATCAAGTTATAAGGAGGAAGGTTTATTTTGACTCATGGTTTTGGATATTTCAGCCCATGAATGGTTGGCCTCTTGTTTTTGTGCCTATGGTGAGACTGAACATCATGGTAGGCATCCATGGTGGAGGAAGTTATTAATTTCATGGTAGTTGGGAAACAAAAGAGAGGAAGAGGCTTGAGTCCCAACATCCCCTTCAAGGGTGTGCCCAACATCCCCTTCAAGGAGGCCAGCCTGGGCAAGTTAGACAGACATTATCTCTAAATTTCTCTCCCTAGGCCCCGCCCCTTAAAACTTCCACCATCTCCCAACATTGCTCCAGGCTGTTGACCAAGTTTAGCACATGGGACTCTGGAGGCAGTTATCCAAACCATAGCACAATTATGAAGTGAAGCTGTCATATATGCCTTGAACCACTTCAAAATCCTCCATTCCCCAATTAGAAAACAATCATCTATGTTAAAAAAAAAAAAAAAAACTCACAGTCTTTGCTTTCAGATACCATCAGTAGCCTTGCCCTGTCCAAGCTAGCACTGAGGGGGACACGGACTCCACTGTGGACACTGGAACCTGGAACTGACCACAACACTGACTGTGAACCAGGGCTCTGTCCTCAGAACAGTGTCTGTCAACATGCACGTGGTCAGACAGGCAAAGTGCTTCCCAGGGCCTGCCCACTCCTAGAAACCCACCCCCTCCTTTACACACATGCCAGCCCCTCCTCAGTCCTCATGTCTGCGTCACCCACCAAGCTCCTGGACAGCAAAGGGTTGACCCGCCAGGCCTGTGGCTTTCAGACCTCACCTGTGGCCCTGGGAATGAAACCTGTGCCAGCAGATGAAGACCCTGAAACCCTGAGCCCTCAACAAACTTTTTCTCCCCTACAGTTGTTCTGCGTGGGTTTTTAGTCACAGCAGCGGAAAAGCTGACCAAAACAGCACCCCTCACAGTCCCCGTTCTCCCGCTTTATAATAGACCCTACCTGTATGCACATCCACGATGAACTTAAAATCCTGCAGAACTCCTGATTCCAAGATTTCCCAGTGTATTTAATGTCCACCTACAAGAGGATTTTAGCAATACCTTGTCAACACCCCCCAACTCCTCTGGGATGTTGATTCGAATTTGATCATATTCAGTTTCTTGCCACTTGCCATGTCTTTTATGAGGATCTGCCAATGTTTATGGTGTTCTTCATGAAAGCCACTTTTTATTTTCTTCTAGACTATTATTTATTGCAAATGGGATTTCCCACCAGGAACACCTTGTTTGTTAGCTCATTCTGCTCACTACCTGTTCCCACCATCCGAACTTCTGCATAAGCTGTCAACCAGCCAGAAAGGGCCGCCACTATGGTTTGCTAAATCCTTGTGCCAGTAGCAACACCTGACATTGAGATTGCTCTAAGGACACACTTAATGTATACTTATTATCTTACCCTAAAACCCCAAGAGCTATTGTGACACACATGAGCCCCCCTTAAAAGTAATCCATGAAGGAAGTCCTGTGTGACAGTGTCAAGGTGTCACCAGCCAGCCCAGGGCTGCATCTACCTTGGTAGATCCTGCCCCTCTCACCTTGAAAGTCCAACAGGAAATCCCAGGATGACCTTACAGGCTTCTCATAAGTGATCAGAATACAGCCCTTCTAATTCAGAGAAACAGACAGAAAAAAGGGGTTACCCTGTTTGAGTCAGCTCTCTCCCTGCTGCAACCAAAAGACCTGAGGAGAACATCTTTAGAGGAGGAAAAGTTTGCTTGGTGCTCTTGGTTTTAGAGGTCTCTGTCCACAGTCAGCCAACTCCATTGCTCTAGTCCAGCAGTGACACAGAACATCAAGGCAGAAGGGTGTGGAGGAGGAGAGTTGCTCAGGACATTGTACCAGAAAACAGAGAGAGAGCTCCCCCCAGCAGGGACAAAATATAAACCCCCAAAGCAAAATATAAAACCCAGGGACCCACCTCCTCCAGCCACACCCCACCTGCCTACAGTTAATTACCACCCTCCTGATTCCTAGCAGGGGATTAATTCTCTGATTGGGTTAAGGGTCTCAGAACCCAGTCGCTTCTCCTCTGAACCTTCTTGCATTGTCTCAGACATGTGGTTTGGGGGACACCTCACATCCAGCCACCTTCTTCTTTGGATGCCAACATGACCACACTTAAGTTCTCACTGTAGCAATAGAAGAACAACAACAGCTTGGCCTCAAATCACAGCCTAGTTCATAAAATCATTTGGGACCACAGACAAAAGGGTCAACTCAGGACCTCTGCTATCTTTTAGAGAGTCAAAGTGTTCTCACCCTAGAGAATCTCTCATTCACTCCTCAGATGAGATAATGGATTTGAAAATGGATTGACTCCTTTAATGGGGTGAGAACGAGGCCTGGAGGGTGTTCTTAAAGTCCCTTTTAGCTGGTTCTGTGGATGGGCCTGGATGTTCTCATCAGCTCCAGGGCAAACCCACACAGCATCTGGCCACTCTGAAGGGGTAGGTGCCAGACCCAGTCAGACAAGTGGATCCTATTCAGCTAGTCCATGTTCTCCAAAGTGTGGCACCCTGGAGATACTGGTTTTAAGTTAGAACACAGTACTTTTACTTTTTATTTCATTTCCACTGTGAGTCACTGTGGCCAGTGATCCCGTGTTCGCTTTCAGTAATGATGTGCTATTTCCTCTTCAAATGTATTATTTAAAACATGAGACCATTTTAAAATATATTTATAATATAGGACATAGAAAATTGTGTGAGTGGCATAAGAATTAAGTGAATTTGGTGATCAGTCATGTCATACGTGCTTTCTATCCACTACCAAAGTCAAGTATTTCCTCACTGAGCTCCAGTTGGTTTCTTTTCCCAAGATAAATGGTTTGGAGGATCAAAACCATGAAGACCTGGCTTCAGATTTGGATGCAGAATGTAAATGATCAGTTTTAATGACAGGTATGTTGGGAAGGATGACTTCATGAACAATCAGGAGAGCTCTCTCAATACTACAGGGGTGGAAAATGTTCACATGGCATTGATCATGAAGAGGAAGGTGGGCAAGATGGAGCGTGACCTCAACTCTGCCAAACAAATAAACCCAGTCTGGCAGTGTCCAGGGGAGTGCAATGAAGTCATGAAATAAAAAATCATCACCAGATGGTCTTCTTTTCCTGTGTTCACCCCTATTCCTTAGAAAGTTTTCCAAATTTTCAAAAATCACCTTGCTTTCCATGTATTACAGAAAACACCTCAAGTGTTTGTTGTATTCTCCCTCACTTCTATGAAATTTCATACACATGAAAATCTTCACACTGTGGATGGATGCATACTCTTAGGACTTTTATTAAGAACTGTGTATCTAGTGCCATGTTTTCATCTACAGTAGGGACATCAAAAGTGAAGTAGAATCTCCCCCCATGGAGTGGGGCCCTGCCAGGAGGGAGAGGGTGCTGGGACTCAAGAAGCAAGATGTGTCTGTTCCCAGACACCTGTACTCCTGAGGATGGGACTTTCCTTTTCATTCAGTGTCTTTCACAAAGCAGACGTTTTATATTTTAATGAAGTCCAATGTACCTATTATTTTTCTCTCATGGATTGTGCTTTTAATGTTGTGTCAAAATTCATCACTAAATCCAAGGTTATGTAGATTTTTCTTCTATGGTATCTTCTATAGTTTTTATAGTTTTATGTTGAACACATAGGACTATGATCCATTTTTGTTCATTTTTGTGAAAGGCATAAGGTCTGTGTCTAGATTTTTCTTTTTTTTTTTTTTGGCATGCAGATGTCCTGTTGATTCTCCATCCTTTATTGAAAAGAAGTATCCTTTCTCTATTGAATTCCATAATTGCATTGGCTCCTTTGTCAAACCTCAGTTGACTGCATTTATCTGGGTCTACTTGGCAACTCTCTCTTTTGAACCAATGACCCAATTTTCTGTTCTTCCAACAATCCCAGGCTGTCTGGATAATTATAGTTTTACAGTAAGCCTTGAAGTTGGGTTCAGCTCTCCTCCCACTTCTTCAGTTTTGCATTGGCAGTTCTGCATCTTTCCATACCCACTTTAGATCAGCATGATCATATCCACACAGTAATTTCCTGAGGTTTTAATTGGGATTGCATTGAATCTATCGATTGAGCTGGGAAGATGTCACATCTTAGCTGTACTGAGTCATCCTAGCTACAAACATAAAACAGCTATTTATTTAAGTCTTTTATTCTTTCGTTCAGATTTTTGTACTTTTCCTTCATATAGATTTTATGTATATTTTGTTAGGTTTGTACCTAGACATTTCATTTGGGGTTAATAAATGGTATTTTATTTTAAATTTCAAATTCCAGTTGTCCATTTCTGATACAGCAATATGATTGACTTTTGTGTATAAACTTATATTCTTCCTACAGTGACTTAATAGTTCCAGAATCTTTGTGAATTTTTTCAAATTTTCTATGAAACAATAATGTCATTTGTGAACAAAGATGGTATTATTCCTTGCTTCCAAATCTATATGCCTTTAATTTCCTTTTCTTATCTTAGTGCATTACCTAGTTCTTCCAGTGTAACATTCACCAGGAGTGTGAAAGGGAACATCTTGTCTAGCCCCCAGTTTTAGGGAAAAGCATTTATTTTCTCACCATTGACCATGTTGTTCACTGCAGAGTTTTTGTTGATGTTCTTATCAGCTTGAAGCATTTCCCTCTATTCCTGGTTTGCTCGGAGTTAAGTGTGTCAGTAATGGATTTTGTCAAATGTTTTTTCTTCATCACTATGTAAATTTCTCATTTAGCCTGTTGATTTGATCGATTACATTACTTGTTGGTCAAATGCTGAGCCAACCTTGCAGACTTGGAATGAATCCATCTGGTTTGATATACGACCTTCTCTATACTGCTGGACTTGACTTGCTAGTGTTTTGTGAAGGGTATTTGCATCAGTGTTTATGAAAAGTATTGGTCTGTGGTTTTCCTGTCTTCCAATGTCTTTGCTTTGGGTGTCAAGGTGACGCTGGTCTCATAAGTCAGAATGGTGTCCCCTCTGCTTTATCTCTGCAACATATTATAGAAAACTATCATCATTTCTTCCTCAAATGTTGGGTATAATTTGCTTGAGTATCCACCAGCCTGGTGTTTACTGTTTTGGAAGGGTATTAATTATGATTCCACTTCTTTTAATAGATAAAGGACCATTCAGATGATCTCTTTCTTCTTGTGTGAGTTTTAGCAGAGTGTATCTTTTAAGAAATTGGTTGTTTTCTATGTTATAAAATTTGTAGACATGGGAGTGTTCCTAATATTCCTTTCTTGTCCTTTTAGTGTCCATTTCATTGATAATGAGGATCCCTCTTTTGTTTCTAATATTCTCTCTTCCTCAGCCTAGATTAAGAAACTTTAACATTAATTTTATGTAAAAAGCAAGCCTAGGCATATTCTCAATATCATCCTTCATTTGTGGCTGCTCTGCCTCCCTCCTCGGTCCCCCTGAAGCATATGGCTCTGCTCTCGCAAAAGATACTTGAGAAGTCACTCAGCATCAGCCGCTCTGAGGTACTACCTTTCTTCTTTCCTCTAAATGGTGGCACTGAGACAAATTTATCCACTGAAAAGTAGCATCTTAATTTCTTTGCAAACCAGCAGCAGAGAAAAGCTGATACTTCACACTAATGAGAACAGTTTGCGGTTTTGTGACTTTAGGACTCTGGCAAGGTCATCGCATGGGCTTTCTGCTATGCAGCACACCCATATCCTCAGCTTTGAATGTTGAAAAAAATCAAGGCAGAAGGGAGTGTATTGGGTAGAGGTATAAAGGGAAGTGGGAATGGAACTAGCGCATTCCTGGATGATGGAAGACAGGAGAGAACTCGAGTGTACAGAAGGGTGTGCAGGAATGCAGCAGAAAGGCAGCTGGCTGATGCTTCCTTCACACTCACCCCTGTAAGCAGACACAGCAACCGACAGAATGCAAAGTGCCACACAGTCCACAAGAGGTTTGAAACCATCTCTCTTCTCCATTGAATCGTTTCATTCCAAAGACAAAGCTGCGGTATGAAGTGAGATCAGAAAACATTTGAAATAATGTAGATCTCTATTTGTAACAAATGATTCATATATTACTAGCACTAGGACAGGAAATGAGCACATGTCACCAATGTTACAAGGATTTCATTGATTTGGTCATACTACATTAGAACAATATAATGCCTATCTAGCACAATAAAATCTGAGTATGTTTATCAAATATATGAACCCAGGGGACTGGGGTTGTAGCTCAGTGGTACAGCACTTGCCTATCACTTGTGAGGCACTGGGTCCGATTCTCAGCACCACATATAAATAAGTAAATAAAATAAAGGCATTGTGTCCATCTACAACTTAAAATATATTTAAAAAAATATATATATATATGAACCAAACATTGTCTTACAAATCTTAAAGTTTACACCTATTGGAAGCTTCCTGCACCATTCATTTGTAACCATTATCAAAAAGTGACTCGAATACACTCGGGGCAGTCAACTCCTGAACTTCCTCATACTTCCACATTTTCCTGTCTTGCATCCTCACAAGTACATAAATCATAAATCTCAAAGATAGGATGACACTTTATCATTATGCCACATAGACATTTTTTAATGTTGCACAGGCTGGTCTAGAGCTCCTGGACTCCCGTGATCCTCCCATACCAGCCTCCCCTGCACGGGAATCACATGTGGGCCACCACACCTGATTTATCATGTACTCTTTCATATTTTTTCAGAATGATTTAAAGACCTCACTAGCTTCCTAGTGAAGGTGAGTATTTTCAGTGAAGTCACTTTTTGTTAATGCTTGCAAATGAATGGCATAAGAAGCTTTCACTATGGGTAAATAAATGTCTGTATTTCTGACTCTCAAAAAACATGTAAGGCTCAAAGAGTTTAAGTGAATTTCCCAAGGACCACAGAGGTGCTTAGAACCAGAATGAGAATCCTTCAAGCCACTTCCTTTCTGGAACCTCTGTGATGACATGTTTTTCTCTACCCTTTCATACAGGCTGCAACATGTCCAGTAAAACAGAGTGAAGAACACTGCTCTTCTGGGGGTCAAACGCTGCAGGAAAGATGTGCGAGTTAACTGATGCAATTCATCCATTTTACAGTGAGGAAATGAAGACCCACTCAGGTGAACTTCTTGTCCAGTCTCCCAAGTCCAACCAAAGCCTATCTACTATATTTTGCCGATTTGTACTGATTTTTTAAAACTCGGTGTGATTATGAAAACATTTGCTCTCTATTAATTCCCTAGTACACAAACTGCTGGTTCTTTGAAAACTAATTACCTAGTTTACACACTTTTCAAGTTTCTGAAGCCACTAACAGTGCTTTGGTTGTTTAAGAAGACTTTCATGCTGCAATGGGAATGCAAGTTCCAAGATGTTCAGTAGAGGAAAATCTTGAAACAAAGGACTAAGTTTTCATCTACACATGCAGGTTTCACTGAGTGTGCATGCTGCCTGTAGCCTGCAACTTCACAAGGAAAGAAGAGTTTATAAAGTTACCAGAAAAGCTAGATAATGGCTTACTGTGAATTAAAAGAGTTTCTTTTAAAAATAAAAAATAAAAATTACGACTTTCACTTCAGAATTAACGCATGGAGGGAAGAGCAAGGGTGCTTATCACCTGGGATCATAAAAGTGTCAACATTCTCCATTAGAAATGTGCCTTTATATGAGGTTGAATTAAAAGTCCAACACTAAGGTGCTGGGGAGATTGCTTAGTTGGCACAAGGTCGTGGGTTCGATCCCCAGTACTGCAAAAAAAAGAAAAAAAATAGTCCAACACTAAGCATGCACAGCTTGTTGCTATATTTCAGTGTTATATGTGCTAAAACAACATCGTGATCAGCTGTCTAATAATATGCATAGATTCACATCATTCACTACCCCTTGATTAGGAACAAGATTCTGGGTAGTTATGTGACCTGATGACATATTCAGAATGTGGTGGTCTATGTAGAGCAAACATAGGGTCTGGTTTTCATTTTAGAGTTTTTAACACATTTGCCCTCTGGGTTTTGTTTTGTTGTTGTTTGTTTTGGTTTTGTAATACTGGGGTTTGGACTCAGGGGTGGTTAACCACTGAGCCACATCCTCAACACTTTCTATTTTTTTTTAATTTGAGACAGTGTCTCACTAACTTGCTTAGGGCCTCACTAAGTTTGTGAGGCCAGCTTTGAACTTGCAGTCCTCCTGCCTCAGCCTCTAGAGCTGCTGGGATTATAGGTCTGCACCACCATACCTGGATGGACATTTTAAAATTATGTCATCTCTCTGGGACAAGACATGACCTCTGAGAGGTGTGGCTGACAGAGCTGTCATCAATGAGAAGTGACAGGCAGAAGTGGGACACACCAGTCCAGCCACTGCAATGTCCAGGAGCAAGCCCCTGGGGGCACAGGTGGAACACCATGGTGGCAAATCCATGGGCTTCTCAAGTGCGAATCTTGTCTCCATCACCTCTGACCACATGACTTTGGACCTTAATTCCCACATCTCAAAATGTGAATAATGACCTCAAAGGGTTGTTTGATTATTAAATAAGAAAAGACATGTGGAGTAGAAATAAATGTTAGTGCCTGTCCCTTGTGGTTTGATGGAAAAGTACTAGGGTGATTGTGGGACAGAGGAACAGTCTGTTGAAGTCAAGGTTCCTGGGGAACATGGGGACCTCTAGCTACCCTCTCAGCTGTCTCCTTTCCCTGCTCAGAATTCCTCTCCTGATTTCGTTGACTGCATAATTTCAGACTGCATCATCTCTCTGCTTTTTCAAGAGGAGTCTGTTGCAACTGTCAGTCATCTTAAAACAGTTCCAGCCTGTGCCCCACCTGGACTACATACCATACAAACAACTCCCTCCGCGAAACTGTGAGCACATCCCATCATTGAAACCACATTCTCAGGATCATCCTCCTAAATGTTCTGGCTGTGCAGCTGAACTCTGTAACTCTGAGAGACATGCTCAAAACCCCTGTCATACAAAATAGTGCACACTTGGTTGGGCACCAAAAGGGATATAGGATGCCAAACCCTTTGCACTTGAAAATCCTCAACAGCTGGCTGAAGGAAGCACACCTAGAAGCAATTTGCATTTAGCGCCTGAATAATCTTTCTAATCCAGAGTAATTGGATTTTCCCATATTGAAATGCCTTGCATTTGTGGTGGGCGGGGTTGATTTACTCATATGCCCTGGCTGCCTAAACTGCTTCTTCAAGCAGGTTTAAAGAGTGCTCCATTGTCTCCCTGCTGGCTGGCTGCTTGTTTATGTTTTCGGGATGCTGAGAGCAGGGCAGGGGTGGGGTCACTGTCTCCTTTTGCTGGCTCATGGGTCAGTAAGGGTTTTCTTTTGGTTATTAGTACTGCAAAGGACACCACTGATCAATCAGAATGCACTCTTTCCATGATGTCACCATATGTCAGTGTCATAAAGACCTCACTCAGGATGTCGCTCAAGAAGCCACAAGAATATTTCCTCAGCCCCTTATTGCCCAGAGAGCCTATGGTGCATACGGCACAGAGAAGCCCACCGAGGAGACTTCAGGAAGGAGGGAGTGGCTGACAGCATCAAGGCTGCTGGGAAGCCAGTAGGGTGAGGGCCACTGAGGGCCCCATTCATGGGTACATGCCTATCAAGCACACACTGATACAGGATGCTAAAGATTCCAGCCAAAGAGGAGTCAATGCCACATCAAATACTGCCAGACTGCTTTTTAGGATTTCATTCATTCTGCTTAGATATGCATGACAGTAGAGTGCATTTTGACACATTATACACACTTGGAGTATAACCTCCCATTCTTGCAGTTGCACGTGATGTGGAGTTACACTGCTCATCCCTATGTGAACGCAGGAAAGTTCTGTCTGATTCATTCTACTGTCTTTCCCATTCCCGTCCCCACCCTTCCCTCTGTTCCCCTTTGTCAAATTCAATGAACCTCTATTCTTTCCTCCCCCCGCCATATTGTGAGTCAACACCCACATATCAGAGAGATATGGTTTTGGAGGGCTGGCCTGTTCCACTTAGCATGATAGTCTACAGTTCTGTCCACATACCTGCAATGCCATCATCTCATTCTTCTTTATGAAATACTGACAGATTCTTATTATCTGGCTTTCTCCAAGAGCCCAGGGAGTGGCTGAAGGGGTGTTGGCTCCATCTGCAGGCCCCTAGATTGGCTGCATCGGGCTGGGAAATGTCTTTAAAAACAGACATCAGAATCCCAGTCCCAGGAGAGCCTAGATCAGTAGGTCAAAAGGGTCTGGGCAACCCCTTATATAAAAATCCCAAGGCTACTGTGATGCAGTGGATGGGGTAGAGGCCCGAGAGACCTGGCTTGTCTCCCACACCTCGGTCTGAGTGCTTGCTCTGTGCCCAGATCCCTGTGGCTGAGACTGTTTCCCCCTTGCAGGATGAGGAGAATAACAGCTGCCCATCTGATGGCTGAATGGGACTGAATGTACCTTGTCATGAGTGTGCCTAGGAGTAAATCTGCCCCCACTACAAATGTAAGGCACTTAAGCAGATTACTTGGCTTAGAAAGTGTCATTTCCTGATCTCTGTCTGCTCTGGTTCTGTCTCATCTGGCTTCTTACAAGCTCCTCTCTGCCCACCATGGCAAGCAGAGCTCACCAAGCTCAGTCCCAGATCCATCTCTCATCACCCCACATGTTCCTCACATCAGTGTGGAGCAACGTGCTGATGATTCCACTTTTAAATCTCAAACGCGGACCTCACCTTGGAGCCCAAGATTTAGACCCTGCCCATATGCTCCGCATGTCCAGGAAGGTGACCCAGAGTCTCTTGTGCATGGTTCCTTGGCCAATCCCTTGAATGTGGAACTCCCATCCTTTCTCCCTTAGCCTGAACCTCATCTCCTGTTCCCCATCCTTGTTAATGGTAGGGATCGCTGTCTGCCCAGTGTAGAAGACAGGCACTGGTGAGTGCCCCATAAGGATCCTGCCTTCCCCAATCCAACCCAGCTCTGACCTATTACCTTCGGCTGTAGCTCCTAAGTATCCCTCCAACACACCCACCAGTTCACCAGGACCTTGGTGGACACCCTGGTCCAGGCTCTTGCAATGGCCTCCGAAGTCCCTACTCCACAGGGACTCCAACCCTTCCATTCCCTCCCCACACTGCAGGCAGCAGCCCTTATAGTGGCTCCCAGTGATCCCCTTCCTGGCATCCACCCTTGTGTATAATCTCCTCTGGAGAGTGAGCTGTATCACGTGACCTGCCTCTATGAAAAGTGTGCGGGAAAAATGATGGGTTGTCCCCCCTTAGATTAGGCTACAGGAAGGTCGTTCTGCCTCTCCTCACCCATCCAGTTCCTCTCCTTGCCTTCCATGCTCTGGGGGAATCAGATTTTCAGTCACCAGTAGCCCTGTGGAGAGGCCCAAGGACAACGGATGTCTCCAGCCACCCGATGTGGGCGAGCTTAGATGTGGGCCCTCACATAGTCGAGGCCTGAGATATCTGCAGCCATATGATTCCCGATTCCAGCCCTTTGGGAGACCCAGACACCAGGAGCCAACCCAGCCATGACCAAATTCTTGACCCACACAACTCTGAGGTAATAATGCCAGTTGTCCTATGGCACTGTGTTTTGGGAATCATTTGTTATGCAGCAGTAGACAACTGACACAGCTCTCCTGCCATCCTCTGCTGTATTTCAAGATCACCCATTCTTAAAGAACAATCACTAAAACCCTTGACCCCAAGGGGCCTCTCTGACCTCTGCACCTCTCTTGGCACAAGGTTCTCCTGCTGACCGGGTCCCAGTCTTCTCTTCTCAGGTCTCGAGGAAGCTCTTCGCAGAGGCCCCTTCAGGCTTCCTTTGACTTCGAGCAGAAGCTTCTCCACCTGTGGGAAGGCTTCTCGAGTCCTCCGCTCCAGGCTGTGCTCCCACCGGTGGACGCCCTTGTAGAGACACCCACTTCCTGGCCTCACTGTGTGGAGGTGCTGACTCAGTGTGACTGCACACCCACGTATGGGCGCGTTTTCCTAGGCCTGTCTCCCTCGCTAGCTAGTAAATGCCAAAGAGCAGGGGACGGGTGAAGGGGTCCCTGATTATCCCTCCGTCTCCCCAGCACCCAGCCCATCAAGACTTCTCAGTAAATATCTGCTGAAAGACCGAGTGGGTCCATGCCTTTGGGTCCGCTGCTCTCCCCATTCCCGACCGGCACCCACACCTCCTCTAGAGCATTTCCAAGGAGTCGGTGAGATTGGAGGGCAGGACCCAGCCACTCAGAGACTGAGATCTTCACTGTACCCCAAGGGCCCTGAGGGCCCTCTCTGTGTCAGCGCTGGGCCGGGTGGCCGGGATGCAGAGGTGAGGCACACAGGCTCAAGCCCTCCTTCACAGGGATGACAGTCTGCTGGGAGAGACAGGTGCCAGTCGAATTGTCACACTCCTTAAAATGCAGCCAGTCTTTGTGACAATGGCGGTGACAAGGTGCTATGAGGACGTGTCCTTCAGGAGATGAGCTAATGCACAGATGAGCAACGCCCCTCTCCTAGGTGACCCCCTCCTAGGTGACAGGGCCTTGGAGCAGAGCCAATGAGCCCTGCTTGAGCCTCTCTCGGCCACACCTCCCTCTTCCTTTCTTCTCCCTCTCCAGCCTCCGTGGATGCCAGGACCTGCAGATCCCAGGCAGGGCTGGTCTTCCACCACCTATCCTCCTCGTGTTTTAAAAGACAGAGAAACGCAGGAAGGGGTGGCCCTGCACGACGACACTGCGGTCGAGATGGAACTCACCTAGGATGGACAGTGACCCTGAAGACAAAAGATCTGAGAATTCCTATCACTGGGGCCCCGCAGAGGTCACAGCATGATCACCTATGTTTGGGGAGCTGTTGTGAACCAAGCCACTGCGCCGCGGTCAGGAAAGCACAGCAGGTGCCAGCAGGCCCGGTGTGTCCCGTTCCTGGTGAGCGAGGCTCGGCTCTGTGCTCACTGTGCTGCACTCTGATCGGTGCTGTAGCGTGCACGCCTTTGACTTAGTAGAAAGGAGCCTCCTGCAGAATCCGAGGTGCCACGTGCAGCATCTCTCCTGTGCTCCCGAGCCTCCTCACTGTGGCATTCTCTGACCTGTCCATCTTGCGTCTTCCTGCTTGCTGTGCCCCAGGATCCATGCAGCAGTTTGCCGAGGTGTGCGGCAGACCACACCACCCAGGACGGTGTGAGTGCATGCTGTTTGCACAAGATCACCTAGGGATGCGCTTCCCAGGACTCCCCTGTCCCGAAGTCATCATGACCTGACCTTGGGTGAGAGGAGAACCAGTCTTCACCCCAACCTTGCTCAGTGGCACACTGGATGTGCACAGTGGATGACGCTCCTAAGGTTGGTGACCCCAAACCCATGCTTGGGAAACCTCCCCACCCGTATTCAAAACCTGGACAGGCAAAATCTGACAATATAAATAAAACAATGAACAACAACAAAAACCTTAAAGCTTTAAACTTCTTTTCCGACTAAATGAATTTGTATGTGGAGTACCACCTGTGTGTGTGTGTGAAGTACTTGTGTGTGACATACCACCTGTGTGTGTGTGTGACCTACAACCTGTGTGTGTGAAGTACCACCTGTGTGTGTATGAAGGTACCACCTGTGTATGTGTGAAGTACCACGTGTGTGTGTGAAGTACCACCTGTGTGTGAAGTACCACCTGTGTGTGTGAAGTACCACATGTGTATGTGTGAAGTACCACCTATGTGTGTCTGTGTGTGAAACCATCTGTGTGTGTGTGTGAAGCACCACCTTTATGTGTATGTGTGTGTGAAACAACACCTGTGAGTGTGAGTGAAACACCACGTGTGTGTGAGAAACACCGCCTGAGTGTGTGTGTGAAACACCACCTGTGTGTGCATGTGTGTGAAGCACCACCTAGAAAGCAACACCAGACCGTGTTTCTTTGATGAGCCGCTGGGACGTGGTGCCTGCACAGCAGCTCCCTCAAAGTGGGCAGCAGCAAACACGCCTCCGGGTTCCAGCCTCCAGCCTCCAGGGAGGTTCCGGAAATGGCGACCACGGGGAGAATCCCAGGTGCGCATAAGCACAGGGGGAGGAAGGGGTATGGGCGCGACAGCAAGGACATCGAACTAAGGAACCAAGGGCGCTGGCGTGGCAGGCGGCCGGGAGGACGCGGGCTCCTGGATGGGGCGCAGAGAACCGGCTGCTTCCGTCTTTCACCTGAGGGCGCCGGCGCCGCTCCTCCTGGGAGCCCGCCCACCCTGGACGCGGCCCGCTTGCCCCGGCAGACCTGTTCCCCATCGCCGCGCTGAGCCTGTCCCTGAGGACCGCGGCCACCGGCACGGGTCGGGCGCCTCCTGCAGGCGTGCGCGCTGGCGGCCAACTGAACCGGCCGCCTCTCCCGGGCCCTTTCGTATTCCCGGTTCCCACTGCCCGGGGGCGACGCCCTCCCGCATTCGGGCGCATCCTGCGGGCGCACAGCGCCACCTGGTGGAGTCGCCTGCAGGCGTCGCCCTGTGCGTCCTCCGGGACCTCCCACCAAGCGCAAGTCGCGCCCAGGGTTTCCTGCTTCTGTCCACCCGACCTAAGAAACGAAGGGATCCGGTGGCGTTGTGTTGGTTCGTTGTTTCCAGAGTGACCGTGAGTCTCATGTACTCTCTAATAAGGTTGCGCTGACTTCAGGTGCAGACGTTTCCCGCCTTAGCAGTAGGCGCTCGGGCGCCGCTCAGGCTGGCTGCATGGACCTCACCGTCCCGGGATGTCTCCTGCCAGTGTGGGTCAGAGGATGAGGTCTCCTCTCCGCAGGAGAAGACCCACCCAGGAAGGCCTCAAAGCGGGTTAAAGATAGGATACGCTTTGGGCTGAAAGCTGAAGAGTGGAAAGGGTTTGCTCTCCAGGCCCCATGCGCTTCTGAGGTCGCCCTCCCTTCCTCGGCCTCAGCGGTTTACACCTGGATGAAGCCTCCATCTAACTGAAGAAGTAAAAGCTTCCTTCGGCTAGACTCCTCTCAGGCTAGGTAGCAGGCTCAAGATGCTGGCGTCACTTATGGAGATTCCCCCACTCATTCCGATTGAGAATCATACTCCATGAAATATCGTAACTACCGATAATAATCAATGGTGTTGGACACAATTGTCATTGAATTAGCAAGTCCAATTTCATTAAGTTCACAAAATATTTCTATATTGTAGTAAAACATAGTCACCCATCAGTGTCCACATGGGATTGCTTCCGGGACTCCCAAGGACACCAAATCCATGGATGCTCAAGTCCCTTGCATAAAATATTTGCATATAATTTACACACATAGACCAATTTATTTTAAATAATCTATTCTACCTAAAACGGCGCAAATGCTATATAAATAGTTGTTAGGCCACATTGTTCAGAGAAAAATGACAAGAAAAAAACCTGTCTGCATATGTTTAGTGCAGGCAGGGCCATGGCAGGCCTAATAAAACAGCCCAGGAATAAGAAGAGGAAGGAACTTAGCTCAACCGTCAGGGAGAGAAACTGGCCTGTGAAATGGTGGGAAGCCACGGCAGGATGTGCCTGCACACCACGCCATTCACAGGGACTCTGGGCAGTGCCTGGTGTGTCTGAAATCCAAGTTTTACCTTTTGAAACTTTGTGAAAATTTTTTTCAAATATTTTCGATGTCCAGTTGGTTGGATCTGCAGATGCAAAACCTGCAGTCTCTGCAAATACAGAGGGTGACTATTTACATAATATTAAAACTTACCATCTTCATGATTAATTGCACTTTTTAGTGGCATTAAGCACAGACACATTGTTATGCAGCCACCTCCACCATCAGTATCCAGAACTTTTTAAAAAATATTTTTTGTTGTAGATGGACACAGTACCTTTATTTAATTTATTTATTTTTATGTGCTGCTGAGGATGGAACCAGCGCCTCACACATGCTAGGCAAGTGCTCTGTCACAAAGCTACAACCCCAGCCCAGTATCCAGAACATTTTCACTTGTTCCCATTGAACACCAGCTCCTACTTCCCCACCCTCCTCAGCTCTTGGTGGCCTCTATTCTATTTGTCTCTATAAATTAAC
Source organism: Sciurus carolinensis (assembly GCF_902686445.1). Taxonomy (NCBI): domain Eukaryota; kingdom Metazoa; phylum Chordata; class Mammalia; order Rodentia; family Sciuridae; genus Sciurus; species Sciurus carolinensis. The sequence goes on along the minus strand of NW_025920124.1, from coordinate 719,073 downwards.
TACCCATGGAATGATAAAATAGATATCCTTTGGTGGCTGCCTCCATACACTCAGTACCACACCCTCAGTGCTGACCCACATCGTGGTGTGTCAGAATCGCCTTCACCTTAGGGCTGGACAATGTCCCAGTGTGTGCCTGCACCATGTGGTTCTTTTCTTTCCATCCTTTAACAGGTCCCTGGGCTCATTCACCCTTTGACTGCTGCAAATAATGCTGATGTGAATGTGGGTGGACCCATGTCTGTTCTAGTCCCTGTTTTCAGCTGTTTTGTAAAAGCACCCAGAAGGGGAATTGGGAAGATAATTATGTATTTAATTTTTTGAGATACCACCAAACTGTATTCCACAGTGGTCCCAGTACTTCAGATTCCCACCACCAGTGCACAGGGCTTCCAGGTTCTCCACATCTTTGTCAGTATTTCTCTCTCTCTCTCTCTCTCTCTCTCTCTCTCTCTCTCTCTCTCTCTTCTCTCTCTCTATTTCTCTCTCTATACTATCTATCTATCTATATATACAGAGAGATATCAGGCATCTTAATCAGTGCAAAAATGCATCTAATTATGGTTTTGATTTGCAATTTTCTAATAGTGAGGTTAAGCATTGTTTCATGTGCTTATCATCCTTGGGTATATCTTCTTTAAAAAAAAATATGTCTATTCAAGGTCTTTGTCAATTTTCCAATTGAGTTTTTGGTTTCTGAATTGTGTTTTACAAGTTTTCAATATATTCTGGATATTAATTTCCTAGATATATGATTTGCCAAAATTTCTCCCATCCTGTGGGCTTTTTATTCTGTTGATGGTGTCTTGATAACATAAAAGTTCTTTTAATTAGATGAATCCAATTTGTTTATTCTGTTTCCTTTGTGACCTGAGCCTCTGAGGTCATATCAATAGATCATTGCCAAATGCAACATCAGGATGGTTTTGCCATTTCCTTCTAGGAGTCTTAGGGCTTTAACTCTTATATTTAGGCCTTTAGGTCATTTTTTGTTAATTTTTACATAAGATGTAAGGTAAGGATCCAACTTCATCTTTTGCCTGTGGCTATCCACTTTTCCCACCACTATTTGTTGAAAAGACTGCCCTTTGGCATTGAATGGTCTTGATCCTTTATCAAAAATCATTTGACCTTTAATGTGAAGGCTTACATCTGGATTTCTCTTATTTCTGATATTCCATCAGTCTACTTACCTGTCTCTATGACAGTACCACACTGTTTAGACTCCTGTAGCTTTGTAATAAGTTAAGAAGTGCAATACTGGACCTGGGACTGTAGCTCAGTGGTAGAGCACTTGCCTCACATGTGAGAGACACTGAGTTTGATCCTCAGCACCACATAAAAATAAAGGTATTGTGTCCATATACAACTAAAAATATATTTATATTAAAAATTTCTTTAAAAAAGAAATGCAAAACCACCAACTTTGTTCTTCTTTCTGGATGATTTTGGCTATTCCACAAGGAAAACATTCTTCAAAAGAATAGAAATATAAGAGAAGAAGAACTAAATACAAATTATCGAACTAGAGTTGCTGAAATAAAAGATTCACAAGAAGGGCTCCGTAATGGCATTGAGACAATGAAACAGTCAATGAGCTCAGACAGAACAACAAAAATTGTCTGATATGAACAACAGAGAAGAAATGATTGAAAAGAGACAAAACCTCCAGGACCCAAACAGCAGCAGGAAGAGGCTGGACCTACCTCAATGAGATACAGAGAGAGGCACAGGCATCAAGCGAGCAGCGGAGAGATGGGCAGACAGACACACAGTAGATTTATAAGCTGTGTATTTGAAGAAATAAAGACTGAAAGCTCCAAATTTGGCAAAGAAAACTTACAGGTTCAATGAGCTAAGTAAAACCTTAAATTGAAATGAATCCATGGATAGTGCACTTGATAAAAGGAAATAATGATCAGAATGACTATGAAGCTATGAAGAATCAAAGAAAAAGGCACAATTTAAAGGGACTAAATATATAAGTAGATAGCAACCCAGAGTGCTATATCCAGTGAAAATATTTCTGTTATGAGGTAGAATAAAGACAATTTCACATGACTGAATTAATCACCAGCAGACACATGCTGGATGATATAAGAGAGAAACGTGGATCATCAGGTGTGAAGAAAGAGAAACAAGCCAGGCAAGGAGGGGCATGTCTAGGATCCCAGCTACTCAGGAAGCTGAGGAAGGAGGATCACAAGTTCAAGGTCAGCCTGGGCAACTTAGTCAGACACTGTCTCAAAATAAAATCTAAAATGCAAAAAGCTGGGGATGTAGATCAGTGGTAGGGCACTCCTGGGCTCAACCCTCAGTACAGGGGGAAAAAAGAAGAAAAGAAAACAAAATATAAATACAATACAATATTACCTTACTCTCTTGAACCCCTTAAAGTTCTATGAGTGTTGAAAGGAAAACATGAGAAAGAAATGTGTTGCCTGATAGATAGAATTTTCTGTGTTATGTGCTGATGTTATACACAGGACAACTACAAAATGAATGCCAGAGAATAAAAGGACTTATATTTGTAAGGTTTCTAAATTCCACTTAAGATAGTAAAACCATTAACTACTAGCAGATGGTGAAATTAAAAATACTAACATTGCAGTCTCTAGAGAAACCACTAAAAATAAACTATACAACAAGCTGTAGTCAAAAATTCAACTGGTAAATTAAAATAGAAGACTAAAAACTATTTGGATTACCAAAGAGAAGGCAGGAAAAGGGGAAAGGAGAGGAAAGAAACAAAACAAACAGAAAACAAATGATAAAATAACAGACAAGAATACAAACACATCAATAACAACATTAAATATACATGGCCTACACACACCAATTAAAAGACAGAGACCATCAGAACAGGTTCTTAAAATGCCCTAACTATATTTTGTCAATAAGAAACTTACTTCAAGCATAATATTTAAAAGTAGGTAGGTTGAAAACAAAAGATGGGAAAGGTTGTACCATGCCAACACTAATCAAAAGAAAGTGGAGCAAATTTCAGAAAAAGTGTTTCTATGCAAGAAAAATTATTAGGGATAAAGAGGAACATTAATTATATAATGATAAAATAGACAATTTGCAAAGAAGATGTAAGAGTCTTAATGTGCATCTTCCTAACAAGACAGTTTCAAAATAGATGAAGCAAAATAGGATACAACTAAAAGGAAATGGATGAATTCACAGTGAAAGCTGGAGACTTCAAAGCTACTCTCTTCATAACTGATAGATCAAGGTCATAGAAAATCAGCAAGGATGCAGAGGAACTGAACAAAAACACCAGCCAACAAGATCTAATGACATTTACAAACTACTCCACCCAACAAGAACAGAATACTTGAACAAGGAACAGTCACTGAGAGAAATCATATCCTGCATCATATTATGGGAAGAAAATTCAAAACATTTAAAAGAATGAAAATCAGACAAAAACTGTTCTCCCTAACTGAAATGGAATGAGTTTGATTTGGAAACCAAAAATATATTTGGTAGGACATTTACAATAAGCTTTTCTAGCATTTTTTCCTATGAGTCCCTTACATTTCAGTCAAACCTTGCTCTTTAATCATGCAATGTGCTCCCTGAGTTAGTTGGCTTTGTGTCTCTGTGACCAAAGTACCTGGTGAGAACAGTTTAGAGGAGGAAATCCACTTTAGGCTCATGGTTTCAGAGGTTCAGTCAACTCCATTGCTCTGGGCCTCGAAGGAGAAGGGAAAGGTGGACAAAGCTTCTCAAGTCATGGCCACCAGGAAGCAGAGAGCAAGGAGCCAGGGATAAGATAAAATCCCCAAAGGCACACCCCCAGTGACCTAATTCCTCCAGCCATGCCCCGACCAACCTACAATTACGACCCAGTAATCCATGCAAATAATGGATCCATCAAATAGATTAATGCACTGATTAGGTTACAGCTTCATAATCTATTCATTTCACCTCTGAGGTTTCCTGCATTGCCTAACACACGAGTTCTTCCAGGGACACCTCATATCCAAATTATAACGCTTTCCATTCCCCCACTTTGAGGGTCCCAAGACCAGGTCTGATGATCTGGTGCAGACCCTCCCGGTGGTCAACACATAATCCTGCTCCTGGCTAAGATCTATCACAGCAAAAGGAAGCAAAGGAAAAGGCACTGGGGCAGAGCCTGAAGGGTACACTCCCAAGTCTTCTGAAAACTTTTCAGATTTATGTAAAATATGGTATGCAAAAAAAAAAAAATTCTGGCAAAGAGCACCTGGGCACATTTTACTCCTTCCCTCTCCCCTTTATATTATAGAAAGTCACTAGATACACCAAATCCATTCTCCCCTCTAATCTTGAATTTGACCTGACTGCTTGGTGTTTAGCAGAGTAGACCACTTCCAATCTTGCCAACATTATCCTTATGCTCCTTAGTCAATTGTTCAGCCAAATGCCTGGTCAACCCAGGTTTGTTAAATTGAGCCCCAGGGGTTCAGGAACACTGGACAAAGGAGTGTTATCTGATCATTCTAACCTCAAAGGATTCAAAGTGAAACCACAATTAAATGAAATACATTCAGGTTTACCAAACAGGTTCCCTCAGCCAGAGGTTATGAAGCAGGAGGTTGGGGTGTGGTGCTGGGGTAGGAGAAGTTGTATACTGGAGGCTGTTTGGAGATGGTGCACTCTGGGCTACAGCCTAACAGAGAGAAAGATCTGGTAAGTGAATTGGAACAAGGAGGGTTGTGTTACCTTTTTTGCTTCTGTGATCAAGCTGACAAAAACAATTAAAGGAGGGCTCACGGTTTCAGAAGTTTCAGTCTGTAAATGGTCAACTCCATTGCTCTGGGCTGGAGAGGAGGTAGAACATCATGGCAGAAGAGTGAGGAGAGGAATGTGACTCAGGATACTGACAATCAGGAAGCAGAGGGAGAGACTAAGCTCAGCTCACAAAATATATACCCCAAAGGCATACCCCGCAATGACCCACCTCCTCCAGCCACACCACCCAGTTAATCCATAGCCATAATCCTTAACCCTGATTAGGTTAAGTCCTGCTAACCCGATCGTCTCCTCTAAATCTTCTTGCACTGCATCACACATGAGCTTTTGGGGGGTGCCTCACACCTAAACCATAACAAGGGTGCTGGGCAAGGATACTAGCATGGAGAAAGGTCCAGAGTGGCGAATGAGGCCACGAGACTCTGGGGACACAGAGAGAAATCTGCTGGATGTAACAGGCTATGAATGAAATTTGAGTAGGTGATTTGGAGACATGCTGACAAGAGGAAGAAAAACATTTTCTCCCACTAAACAAGTATTGGTTTTCTGCCAGTGCATCTTGCAACAACCAAATTTAAAACCTAATTGTGTGCAAAGGGGCATGAGGGATTTTTAGGGGTAATGAAAGTTCTAAGACCATACTAGAATGATGGTTGACTTACATTCTTCAAATGGGTGTTTATGGGATATGAACTACACCTCAATAGAGCTAGTTTTATAAATGTTTTCCAACAGTTATCATCTTAATTGTGTAAATGTATGGGACTGAGAGATATTTGATATATATATATACAAAATAAAATGCTCAAATCAGAGTAGTTAACACTTCCCTCTCCTTAAACATGAAAAAATTAATGCATAATAACTACATATTTATGGAATATACTGTGATATTTCCATGCATATAAAAAATGTACTGATCAAATTGGGGTAATGAGCACTGTAAGCTCCTTATCATGACTTGCTCTTTGGAACCTTTGAGCTTCTCTTTTCTAGTTATTCATAAAATATGTAACATATTATACAGAACTAGAGTTACCCCACTGTTCTGAGGCAACACAAGCTTGCTACATCTTTTTCTCAAAAATATTTGTTTAAGTTCTCATGTTCTAAAGATTTTAAATTTTATTCAGCTTGTGCTTTCTCTCATTCCGATTCATGATGGGTTGATTGTGATTTCTTTTACTCCCACTTGATCACAGTAGTCTACATTCATATATGTTGATTTAATGACAGGCAACTAAATTAAACACTGTGGCAACTAAATTACATACTGTGCCAACTAAATATTGTTGATTTTCTTCCTCATCTGTTTTATACTTAGGGTACTGGAAAATTTTCCCTTTTAATTCATGTTAATACTTTGGGGAAACTGGTAGTGGTGGCACACACCTGTAATCCCTGTGGCTCCTGGGACTGAGGCAGGAGGCTTGCAAGTTCAAAACCAGCCTCAGCAACTTAGCAAGACTGTCTTAAAATAAAAAATAAGGGCTGTGGGTGCTGCTCAGTGGTTCAATTCCCCAGTACCAAATTATAAACATAACAATAATAATACTAGAATATTATTTTAAAAGACAAAGCAAGCCCTTTTATAGGAAAGGAGAGCTGAAGGTCTGATCATGACAGGATCAGAGGTTCAGGCAGAGAACTGAGCTAATGCAGTGAAACACTGTCAAAAATCCTTCCAAACACTGGGTGATATTCTGACCCGTGGGAGAAAGCAAGTCAGAGAATGAAGAAACAGCAGTGAAAAGACGATCACAGAGCAGGTGAAGAAGAAATCACAAAATCTTGCTAACTCTTGCTTAATGAAATGCCTGGGCCCAGCTTGAGCCAGGCTGGGTCTGGCACGTGAGCGCGCGGTGCCCTGCTGACACCTAGTGGCTGAAGTGCAGGTGGCAGGTGTGCAGAAGAAACCTGGAGCTAATGCTGCTTGGCAGGATCTACCCTCCGCAGGGCATTGTGCCAGGATTGCGATCCCTGCCACTCAAAGGCTCAGTTCAAGGCCAGCCTCAACAACTTAGCAGAGTCCCATGCAATTCTGCAGGACCATGCCTCAAAATTAAAGGGGCTGGGAATGGAAGGCACCCCTGGGTTCAATCCCACTAACAATTTTTTTTAATAAAAGCCTCTGCTCTCTGACCTTAAAATGCTTTGTTCTTTATATGCTTCAGACCCTTTCTTGATTGCTACAGTCCCTAGACAAATAACAGGGCTGCCAACCTCCAAAGTGTTCCTGTGAAAAAAGTGGCTCTTGGAGGGGGTCTGGAGCCACCTTTCCTTCTTCCTCTCTGCAGCCCAAGGACCCTGAGAGCAGTGAGCCTCATAGGCCTCACTCTTCAGAGGCACACAGTCTACCTCCTGCCTCCCGCCACCAGGAAGCACCCCAAATTGAATGAGGGGTCAGGGGACAGTTGCTGACAACACTTGGGGAAGGCTTCTGAACACTGGGGGGTTGCCCAGAGGAAGAGGAGGAGCGTGGCGGGTCGCTTGGCCTAGGGGTGACTGCATCAGAGCCACAGGCAGTTGCCAGAGGAGGAGCTGTGTGGTGAGCTGTTTGAACTCAGAACAACCGCTCCTGAACACCGGTGGCCTGCCTGGAGGAGGAGTGCGGTGGGTCACTTGGTCTAAGAAGTGACTGCATCAGAGCTACAGGGGGTTGCCAGAGGAGGAGCTGCGTGGCAAGCTGTTTGGACTCAGAGTGACTGCTTCTGAACACCGGGGGTTTGCCCAGAGGAAGAGGAGAAGTGCGGCGGTTTGCGAGAGGAGGAGGAGAGTGGTGAGTTGATTGGACTCAAAGCAACCACTCCTGAACACCGGTGGCCTGCCTGGAGGAGGAGCACGGTGGGTGACTTAGTCTCAGAGCCACCGCTCCTGAACACCCGGGGGGCTACCCCGAGGAGGAGGAGGAGGAACAGGGCGGGTCACTTGGACTTGGGGTGACTGCCTAGGGCTACGGGCGGTTGGCGGGAGGAGGAGACGCAAAGTGAGTTGCTTGGACTCCTAGTGACTGCGTCGGAACACCGGGTGGCTGTCCGGAGGAAGAGGTGTGTGGTGGGTCTCTAGGTCTCAGAGCTATTGTACAGGGCTCCAGGTGGTGGCTCAGAGGAGGGGCCACATAGCCAGGCGATTAGGTGCAGAGCAGGGTCCCAGGAGCTAGGTGGCTTCTTGCTGGAAGAGCTGCACAGAGACACACCTAGGGGCAGAGCAAAGTTTCCAGAACTGCGGGCAGATTCTCTGAGGAGAGGCAGCCTAAGGAGACTCGCCTGCAAAGGGTGAGGCTCCCAGGCTCAGGACGTAGGTCCGGGCCCCTGGGAATGTTGCAGAGGAAGACAGCCCAGCCCAGGCAGTAGTTTAGATTGAGGGGAACCTCTAGGAGGGGAACTGACAAGCGAGACCTCCCCACAGGTGAGTCTTCCCTGCTGGGTGCGGTTTTCCCACAGGGATGGTAAAACCAGAGACACAGGCACAAACAGGCCTTGCCTCAGCCCGCAGCCTAGTTCTCCATTGGATGACCATTGGTAAACAAGTGGAGGCACCTCTGCCCACTATCAGGGAATATACCCCACCTGAGGGTCACCGCCCATAGAGAGGCAGCTTCTACGTGGAGCTCCACATTATCAACTTCCTACAAGATTTCAGGCTACTGAAGGATAAGAGGGGATATACTAGCAATCTTCAGGGACATTATAAGTCGATAGAGGAAATCTCCAATATCTTAATGACCCACTGATTCCTGAACAATATGAGAAAACAAGGGAAGAAAATGCCCCAAACAAATCTAGATGTTACATCAATAAAATCCAACGACAGCATGGCAGAAGAAATGACAGAAAGGGAGTTCAGAATGTACATAATTAAAATGATCAGGGAGGCAAACGATGAGATGAAAGTGCAAATGCAGGCAATGAATGATCGCACCAATCGACAGTTAACAGAGCAAATACAGGAAGCAAAAGATCATTTCAATAAAGAATTAGAGATATTGATAAAAAACCAAACAGAAATCCTTGAAATGAAGGAAACAATAAACCAAATTAAGAACTCCATAGAAAGCATAACCAATAGGATGGAACACCTGGAAGACAGAACTTCAGATATTGAAGACAAAGTATTTAACCTCGAAAACAAAGTTGAACAAACAGAGAAGATGGTAAGAAATCATGAACAGAATCTCCAAGAACTATGGGATATCATGAAAAGGCCAAATTTGAGATTGAGGAAGGCTTAGAGAAACAAACCAAAGGAATGAACAATCTATTCAATGAAATAATATCAGAAAATGTCCCACATCTGAACAATGAAATGGAAAATCAAGTTCAAGAGGCTTATAGGACTCCAAATACACAAAATTACAACAGACCCACACCAAGTCACATTATAATGAAAATACCTAACATACAAAATAAAGACAGAATTTTAAAGGCTGTGAGAGAAAAGAACCAAATTACATTCAGTGGGAAACCAATACGGATATCAGCAGATTTTTTTAATCCAGACCCTAAAAGCTAGAAGGGCCTGGAACAACATTTTTCAAGCTCTGAAAGAAAATGGATGCCAACCAAGAATCTTATAACCAGCAAAACTTACCTTCAAATTTGACAATGAATAAAATCATTCCATGATAAACAAAAGCTAAAAGAATTTACAAAAAGAAAGCCAGCATTACAGAACATCCTCAGCAAAATATTCCATGAGGAAGAGATAAAAAACAAAGAAGCAAATCAGCAAAAGGAGGAATTATCCTAAAGGAACTGTCAAATAGGGGAGGAACCAAGTTGTGTCAAAAATTAAATAAATAAATAAATAAAATTTTAAATATGAACCAAATGACCAGGAATACAAATCATATTTCAATAATAACCCTGAATGTTAATGGCCTGAATTCATCATTCAAAAGACATAGACTGGCAGATTGGATTAAAAAGAAAGATCCAACAATATGTTGCCTGCAAGAGACTCACCTCATAGAAAGAGATACCCATAGACTAAAGGTGAAAGGATGGGGAAAAACATACCATGCACATGGACTCTGCAAAAAAGCTGGAGTATCCATCCTCATTTCAGATAATGTGGACTTCAAGCCAATGTTAGTCAGAAGGGATAAAGAAGGACATTTCATACTGCTTAAGCGAAGCATAAATCAGCAAGATATAACAATCATAAACATCTATGCCCCAAACAGTGGCTCATCCATGTATGTCAAACAAATCCTTCTCAATTTTAGAAACCAAATAGACCATAATACAATAATACTAGGTGATTTTAACATGCCTCTCTCACCACTGGACAGATCTTCCAAACAAAAATTGAACAAAGAAACCATAGATCTCAATAACACAATCAATAATTTAGACTTAACAGACATTTATACAATATTCCATCCAACCAAGAGCAAATACACTTTCTTCTCAGCAGCACATGGGTCCTTCTCTAAAATAGACCATATATTATGCCACTGCCGGGGTCCAGCCCTAGCAGGAGTCCATGGGTTCCACACCGGTAAACGCGGCGAGGGGAGACAGCATCGGTGATGGATGGAGAATGAAAGACACAGACTCTAGTTCTGGTGCAATCTATCCCACTTTATTCTGGGGAAAGCTGGGTTTATATACATTTTTCTTCTGGCTATAATGACAATCTTGTGGTTAATATTAAAGAAGTTTTCAAAGCATAGGCAGAAATTGTTTTTAACAAGGAACAGAAAATTACGAGAAAACAGAAACCTTACAGATTATCCTTACCTATTCACAATTGTTTTAAGAATATCTAACTACCTCGGTGAACTAACACAATATTTACTTCCTTAATATCTAAACTCTATGTGACCTAAGACTATTCTTTTTATTCTCGTGGTTAAAACAATAGACAAGTAATCTCATGTGACTATCTCTACTAGGTCCATCTGGTTAATATCTGAATTGCTGAGTTAAGGGGTACAGTAGGGCAGCGGTCCCAATTGTAATTGTGTACCAACGTTTATTATAGGGGTGACATATTCTTTGTAGGAAGGAAGGAATATTATGAAACATTATTCTTATACCTCACCACCACACATGAACAAAACCATCGTTAAACTTTAACCAGCCTGTTGGAGACAAAGGCAGATCTACAACTATTTTCTCCAGAGGCTTTCAGGGACTCATTGTACGGTTGCAAAATTATTTTTAATTTTATTAGTGGTAAAGACCCATTGTTTTTCAGATTGTAGGTAATATTTTCTGGAATTTTTGTTGTATTCCCTTCATCCCCTTAAGCAATCCGTTCTGACTGAATTGAGTAATATATTATCAGAAAAACACCATGCTTCGGAGCAAAACATCCGGCAATTCCTTTTAGGATGAGCCTTTGCAATCATCCTCCAGAGGATCTTTGTCAAGCACTGGATGGAATTCCGGATGCCCCCGCATGCCACAAAGCTAATGTCAGCAAATACAAGAAGATAGAGACACTACCTTGTATTCTATCAGATCATAATGGATTGAAGTTAGAAATAACTGAAAGAGTAAAAAACAGAAACTACCCCAACACCTGGAGATTAAACAATATGCTATTATATGATGAATGGAAAACAGAAGATATTAGGAAGGAAATTAAAAAATTCTTAGAGGTAAATGAGAACAAAGAAACATCATATCAAAATCTCTGGGACACTATGAAAGCAGTACTTAGAGGAAAATTTATTTCATGGAGCACATTTAATAAAAGAAGGAAAACTCAACAAATAAATGACCTAAAACTACAGCTCAAAGCCCTAGAAAAAGAAGAACAGACCAACACAAAAAGTAGTAGAAGACAGGAAATAGTTAAACTCAGAGCTGAAATCAATGAAATTGAAACAAAAGAAACAATACAAAAAGTTGACAAAATAAATAGTTGGCTCTTCGAAAAAATAAACAAAATTGATAAATCTTTAGCCACACTAACAAAGAGAAGACGAGAGAAAACCCAAATCACTAAAATTCAGAATGAACAAGGAAATATCACAACAGACATGACTGAAATACAAAACATAATGAGAAGCTATTTTGAAAATCTATACTCCAACAAAATAGAAAATTTCGAAGACATCAACAGGTTTCTAGAGACCTATGAATTCCTAAACTGAACGAGGAGGACATACACAATTTGAATAGACCAATTTCCAGTAATGAAATAGAAGAAGTCATCAAAAGTCTACCAACAAAGAAAAGTTCAGGACAAGATGGGTTCTCAGCCGAGTTTTACAAAACCTTTAAAGAAGAGCTCATTCCAATACTTCTCAAAGTATTCCATAAAATAGAAGAGGAGGGAACCTTCCCAAACTCATTCTTTGAAGCCAATATTACCCTGATTCCTAAACCAGACAGAGACACATCGAGGAAAGAAAATTTCAGACCAATATCCTTAATGAACATCGATGCAAAAATTCTCAACAAAATTTTAGCAAATCGCATACAAAAACATATTAAAAAGGTAGTGCACCATGATCAAGTGGGTTTCATCTCAGGGATGCAAGGTTGGTTCAACATCAGGAAATCAATAAATGTAATTCACCATATCAATAGACTTAAACTCAAGAATCACGTGATTATTTTGATAGATGCAGAAAAAGCATTTGATAAAATACAGCACCCCTTCATGCTCAAAACACTAGAAAAAATAGGGGTAGTGGGAACATTCCTTAATATTATAAAGGCCATCTATGCTAAGCCCATGGCTAATATAATTCAAATGGTGAAAAAATGAAAGCATTCCCCCTTGAAATTGAAGCAAGGCAGGGATGCCCTCTTTCACCACTTCTTTTCAATATCGTCCTTGAAACTCTAGCCAGAGCAATTAGACAGACCAAAGAAATTAAAGGGATACGAATAGGAAAAGAAGAACTCAAACTATCCCTATTTGCTGATGATATGATTGTATACTTAGAGGAACCAGGAAATTCCACCAGAAAACTTTTAGATCTCATTAGTGAATTCAGTAAAGTAGTGGGATATAAGATCAATGTACATAAATCTAAGGCATTTTTATTCATAAGCGATGAATCTTCAGAAAGAGAAATCAGGAAAACTACCACATTCACAATAGCTTCGAAAAAAATAAAATACTTGGGAATCAATCTCACAAAAGAGGTGAAAGACCTCTACAATGAGAACTACAGATCACTAAAGAAAGAAATTAAAGAAAACCTTAGAAGATGGAAAGATCTCCCATGTTCTTGGATAGGAAGAATTAATATTGTCAAAATGGCCATACTACCAAAAGTTCTATACAGATTCAATGCAATTCCAATTAAAATCCTAATGATGTACCTTGCAGAAATAGAGCAAGGAATTATGAAATTCATCTGGAAGAATAAAAAATGCAGAATTGCTAAAGCAATCCTTGGCAGAAAGAGTGAAGCAGGGGGTATCGCAATACCAGATTTTCAACTCTACTACCAAGCAATAGTAACAAAAACATAATGGTATTGGTAACAAAATAGAAAGGTGGATCAATGATACAGAATAGAGGACACGGATACAAACCCAAATAAATACAATTTCCTCATACTAGACAAGGGGCCAAAAATATGCAATGGAGAAAATATAGCCTCTTCAACAAATGGTGCTGGGAGAATTGGAAATCCATATGCAACAGAATGAAACTAAACCCATATCTCTCACCATGCACGAAACTAAACTTAAAATGGATTAAGGGTCTCGGAATCAGACCAGAGACCTTGCATCTTATAGAAGAAAAAGTAGTTCCAGAGCTTCAACATGTCGGCTTAGGACCAGACTTCCTCAACAGGACTCCCATAGCACAAGAAACAAAAGCAAGAATTAATAACTGGGATAGATTCAAACTAAAAAGCTTTCTCTCAGCAAAGGAAACTATCAGCAATGTGAAGAAAGAGCCTACAGAGTGGGAGAAAATCTTTGCCAATCATACTTGAGATAGAGCACTAATCTCCAGAATCTATAAAGAACTCAAAAAACTCTACACCAAGAATGCAAATAATCCAATCGACAAATGGTCTAAGGAAATGAATAGACACTTCACAGAAGATCTACAAGCAATCAACAAACATATGGAAAAGTGTTCAACATCTCTAGTAATAAGAGAAATGCAAATCAAAACCACCCTAAGATTCCATCTCACCCCAATTAGAATGGCAATTACCAAGAATGTAAGCAACAAGAGGTGTTGGCGAGGATGTGGCGAAAGAGGTACACTCATATATTGCTGCAAATTTGTGCAGCCCCTCTGGAAAGCAGTATGGAGATTCCTCAGAAACCTTGGAATGGAACCACCATTTGACCCAGCTATCCCACTCCTTGGCCTATACCCAAAGGACTTAAAATCAGCATATTACAGAGATACAGCCACATCAATGTTCATAGCTGCTCAGTTCACAATAGCCAGATTGTGGAACCAACCTAGATGTCCTTCAATTGATGAATGGATAAAGAAAATGTGGTATATATATACAATGGAATATTACTCAGCCATAAAGAACGATAAAATTATGGCATTTGCAGGCAAATGGATGAAACTGGAGAATATCATGCTAAGTGAGATAAGCCAATCTCAAAAAACCAAAGGACGAATGATATCGCTAGTAAGTGGATGATGACACATAATGGGGGGTGGGAGGGCTTAGTGTTAGGGTTAGAGTTAGGGTTAGGGAGGGGGGCAAGAATGGAGGAAGGAAGGACTGTATAGAGGGTAAAGAAGGGTGGGAGGGGTGGAGGGAAGGGAAAAAATAACAGAATGAATCAAACAACATTACCCTTTGTAAATTTATGATTGCACAAATGGTATGCCTTTACGCCATGTACAAACAGAGAAACAACATGTATCCCATTTGTTTACAATAAAAAAAAATCCCCCACACGGAGCATAATCCCTCCCTTCAGAGAAACATGACCTGTGAGCTGTCATGATGGCTAAGCATGTGCAAAAAACCCCTAAACTCCCTCTCACCACCCAGTCAGCAAGCCTGCCCTACCAATCCATCAGGAAGGTTGAGCTGGACATAAAGCTCCCAGCATCTTTACCTCTGGAATGCACAAGAAAGCATTTTCTATTTGCAAAAACCCAGAGCCACAGTGTTAGTTTCTATGCAAATGGGAATGACAGCCCTTTCTCCATATCATGTGCGAGAACTTTATAAAAACCTTAGAATGAAAAGGGGCAAAAGAAGAGATCCTGTGGGTGGACCTGACAAATTCTGTACCATATTTTGGGTAGAAAATATAGGAGGTTGCTTTTCACATGAGTGTGCATGTTCCTATGTGCTAACCATAGAAAACAATAAACTTGATAATTCAATTTCCTTCCATCATTCTGTGAAAAAGCATAATTACTTCCTGGACATCCAACTCCCAAATATGCTTATATAGGTTTATCAGTTAGGTGTAGTGACATGGAAGTTCAAGGTGTGAGCCCAAGTTACAGAAAAAACATGTACTATGTTCATGTTTCTATAAAAAACAAAACTGCATGTAATCATGAAGATATATTCTTCTTTTTGTCAGTACCAGGGACTGAATTCAGATGTACTCAACCTCTAAGCCACCTCCCCAGCCCTATTTTGTATTTTATTTAGAGACAGGGTCTCATTGAGTTGCTTAGTGCCTCACTGTGGCTGTGATTGGCTTTTAACTCACTATCCTCCTATCTCAGCCTCCCAAAACCCAGGGCATAAAGATATATTCTATATGCATACAATATAATACACATATGTTATATATGCAAATGTTGCAAGATGTGAAAATGCCTCTCTGAGGTGTAGGATTGGAGAGCAGTAAGCAAAATTACTTTTGCATTGTTTGCATTGTTTTCATTTTTTAAATGAGCACTAACTCCTTTTATGATAGTTCAAGTTCATTTATTACACCCTTAAGTTTCATGCTCTTGAAAACTTCTCTAGTTTCCATTCTCCTATGGTCCAAATCAAATGTCTTTCAATATCTGGTCAGTAAGACACAATCTCTTTCTGCACACACATGGCAGCATTGGCATGTGATCTCTACTCTGGTCGTCATCGGCAGAGGCAGTTTGGGAATCTCATCTTGAGCTTCCTGCATCTCTTCCCACCAGCACATTACCTTGTCCTGAATGGAGCTTCATAAATACTCAGTAAGGGTTTTGTGAGTGACAGACAGTTGGACAAAGTTCAAATCCAGATGATTCCATCTGTCAAAGAATCCTGCTATACCCTGACCCATGCCACCCACTTGTGTTCCCAGAGGGGAGAGTCACCAGAAACACTTCCTGCATGCTGGGAGTTGGGTGTTTATGGACTTCAGGTGGGATTGAGACACAGAAGCCAGAAAGCAATGGGAAGAAGGGATCGGGATCAGAGAAAGAAGAAATCAAAGTCCAGCTGAATTGTAATAATGAGGCACTCACCAGCAGGATGCAGGGGGACCTAGGTTAAAACAAAGAGCAGCTTGGAGGAAGGAGAGGTATCTTGCCAGCCACTGCCCCCCCACCCACAGGAGCAGTGGGTCTGCTACTGTTCAACCTTCCAGTAAGGGCCAGAGAGGCAGAAGGGTCAATGTCATGGTGCTGCGTGTCCCCAGAGGAGTCTGGATTTTACCCTGCAGTCGTGAGGAGTCTGGCATGGGCGCTTTGTGAATCAGGCCACACACTTGGACCCTGAGCTATGCCTGTGCTTGTTCCTGCTGGAGGTATAAGAAATCATCTTTTTTCCCCCTTAGTCTCATGCACATGTTTGCCTTAACCCTAGTGAGCACATGGATATGTAATCTTCTTCTGACCAGATGGCAGCCCACTGTGGCTTGGCCCCTGAGGGACAAGCACCTGCTCTGTATTTAAATAGGAAATGACCTTGAAATTATAACCTGCGTGCATAAACATGAGTTTTAAGCAAACCCTATACAGGATGATGGCCTCAGCTGAGCAGGTCACTGAGGTTTCTTCATTTGTTTCTGATCGAGTTGCTGCTCCTACTGACCATCCTGACAGCCTGGGCCTTGTCCCTCAACACCCAACATGTTGGCTTCCTCCAGTAGCAAGATAGTGCTCGAAAGAGGAGCTGAGAGCCTGTTAGCTCCAAATTCATCCTTGTTACTGCTATCTGCAAAAGGGATCTGAGCCCCTTCAGCAGCCTTCCTTGGCCAGTGGCATGATGTTCAATCTGGACAGAGGGGCCTGGATGTGCTGCAGAGGAGGGGGCCCTCCTTCCAGGAGCAGGGGTGTAGAGGATGAGGCAGGGTGGGGAGAGGAGTCATGGGGGAAGGAGGAGGAGGAAGGTGGGAGGAGGAGGAGGACGAAGGTGGGTGGGAGTAGGAGGCATGGGTGGGGAAGGCTGGAGACCCCAGGGAAACGAGGCACCCAGGAACACACTGCAGCTTGCAGAAGTTCTCCTCAATGCCTCAGGAATCAAAGCACAAGGAATCACCTGCTGGACGCCATTCCAAAATTGGAACTGAGGATGAACATTGGACAAAGCCTGGACACACTGCTCACTCCTGTCCCAATTGACATCACAGGAGTACGTTAGGCAAGCCCAATCCAGTCTATGCTTACTCCATTTTTGGGGGATAGCGATTCTGTGTTTTTGTTGTTCCATTTTTTCCTCTTCAGGATGTTATGAATGATGTTGGTTAGATCTAGGAGCACCAGGACAGTGTGTTCCTCTCAATTTCTTATTAGTGACAAATTACACGTCAGCATCTCAAGTGATTATTTGAGTTCTCATCATCAAGCTCACCCTGCAAAGTTGATTCATTTTATAACTGCTCCATTTTAAAGTTCAATGAAATCTAAACTGCATGTTGTTTAATATAAAATGAAGCAAAAAATATCTAAACATGCTACCAATTTTTCTGAAATAATCAGTTTAATAGAAATGCAGTGATGCAGGGCATGGCAGGGCACGCCTGTCATCCCAGGGGCTTGGGAAGCTGAGGCAGGAGGGACTCAAGGTCAAAGCCAGCCTCAGCAATTTATGGAGGCCCAAAGCATCTTAACAAGATCCTGTCTCAAAATAAAAAAATGAAAAGGGCTGGGGATGTGGCTCAGTTTTTAAGCACCCTGGGTTCAAAATTCAGTACCAGAAAGAAAAAAGAAATTAGGTAGTAGTAGTTCCTCAGTGCACTCCTGTGGTTGGGCACGTGGGACTCATAACAACAGGTGGAGATGAGTGAGCTCACCCCTTGTCACAGGTAGTGTGTCCTCATTCGGGTCCCATGAGCCACCAAGTGGCTGTCTGAAGTGCTCCTTGGTAGTTCTCAAGTGTTGTTCCTAAGAATGGGCCGGCGCCCAGACAACAGCATTGCCAGGTGGGCTCCCTCTTGGGACATCTTTGTGGATCTGTGCCCTGACCCTCACCGCATCTCCGAGTCTGCACCTCTTCCAGTGCCTTCATAGGACGGCTCCCACAGACAGTCTGCCCACACCAGGGTGAGCAGTCTGGATGCTTCAGTGATTCTTAAATTCACGTGACAGGTTCAGAGGTCTCAGATCCTAGATGGCCGACCACATGGCTCTGGGCCCCAGGTAAGGCGGACACCAAGGTGGGAGGAAGTGGCAGAGGAGAGCGGTCAGGATCTGGCCACCAG